>NC_039506.1:15706496-16008996 GCF_003672135.1 Ooceraea biroi | reverse complement strand
GATGGATCGGGATGACCTGACCAGCTTGAGCTCCTACGAGGGCGCGGACTCCCTGGTCAGATCGCTCAGCCAGCCCAGCTTGGCCAGATCGGGCTCGGAATTCACCGAGCACTGGGGAGTGCCAGCCGGCATCATGGATCTGCCGCCGTGGGCGACCACGGAGGACGGGGCCAGCTCCGTGGAGACGACACCAAGAGCGATTCGACGAGGTGACAGATTGGATGTTCTTGCCAGCTTCGACGAGCGCAGACGGGGTCCGTCCATCACGCGGTCCAGTCGTTACACTGAACGGGAGCTGAGCGTACGCGTGACGGAGAGCCAGCGGGCCTCGGACTGGTTCGACAACAATTCCGAGCCGGAGATGCAGATCTGAACGGTTACGAAATAGACGACGATATTCTCGATCTTTACCTCGAATTGTCTACGTACGGAGGCGATGTTCCTCGATCTCGACGAGGGTCCAAGTAGGGATTGTTAGGGACAAACTGTAGGCAATACCATAACCATTTATACCGAGATGGAATTAATCGTTTGATGTTATGAAATTTTTACTTTTAATTCCTTGAGCGATGAATGAATAAATATGTTGCCGGATCTGTGATCCAAATTAGTTACAACTTCAGTTTAAGAGAAATGTTTAGTGTTTAAAGTGGAGGGAATATTTTTTACTTCGATAGATAAATATCTATGTTCTTTACCAGTTCGAAGAATTGAAGTTAAAGTATTACTTTTGTTATATCCTGAAGCGCTACTTTTTATATAGAGAATAATCGTAATTCTAAATATTATTTGCGTCCAAGCTATGAAAATTTCATTGCTCAGAGAGTTAAAGGAGACCACGGAGCAGAAGAAGCTGAGGGATCAATAAAGCTCTCACTTCGTTCGCAACGTTCGCGATTTCGCAACGTTCTCTGTCTCGCGACACGATTTGTACGAGCTTGTCGCTCACATTTTTCTTATGGACCGATGTTCGGCGTCCACGAATGACGCTCGTGAGTCACCGCTCGTAGATTCCGCGCATTCGTTTTGCCCTCGAACGAGACTCCTTACACGATCGATCGATCGATATCTTGCCAAGAGCGCCGCGGCGACAGACAAAATAACATGCTGCGGCGGTCGGTGTAAAATTCAGTTATATTTTCAGCGGCCAGAGTCCGCCGTTTCTTCTGTCCGTTTCTTACGTCAGTTATATCACTGCCCTACTTCCTCCCTCCACGGCCCTCCATGGCCGTTCACTGCCGATTTCGTCCTCTCGCGCTCGACAGCTCGAGGACGCTCGACCGCTAAATCGCACACGCGAATTCAGACTCGCCCTAATTTCGGAGCTCGCCTCCGCGTCGCACCGATATCAAGATCCCCATCATTATATGGTATCCCAAGTGAAATTTGGGGAATTCAGTCGCCACCCTCTTCACACGCCACTCGTAGCGCGAGACGCGGATCGTGCGAGTTATCCAGTCTCGGACCTGGCACGAGTGGGTTTGCAGATTCTGGCGGGGGCGGGGTATCATTACGCGAGATTCATCGCGTAATATGCGGAAAGCGAACTGAATCGACGCCGTTAAAGCCCGCTCCGGTAATTTTCGCGGTAGCAGCTCCTCGATTATTCGTCGCGCCACTTTTACGGCTCGCATAGTTCCATAAATCGCGCAAAATATCGGCAGAAATTGGAAGATATCGCAAACAGATCGCACACCAAGACGAATGTAATATCGGGATACATACACTGAGAAAAATTTCCATCGGATAAACCGATTAAATAGTGTATCCGATTGTTATTACTCTTGTTTTCCGATTAAATGATGGATATGTCCGATTACCTTCATCAGATATGTCCGATCATTTTCTTTGTCTTTCATACAATTTAATCGAATTTGTTACTATTTAATTGGATTATCCGATTAGATAGGCCATGATATTTTTCTCAGTGTAACGCGCTCTCGCTTGCTGCGAGCGAGCGAGAGAGAAAGAGAGAGAGCTGCTCGCGGGCTTTAACGGGTCGATCAGACTAATCCACGGGGATTCACGCGAACAGGAAAAGGAAGAGAGAAATCGCAGGATGGCGATCGCGACCGATAGATCGCAATAGGTCTCACCCCGTCTCCCGGGGGCGAGATCGCACAGGGGACCACACACGTAGCGCGCGAACTAAAACACCCGTTGGCGGTACCAATCACTGCGATAGTAGTCTACTTAAGTAGGTAAACGAAACAAACGGTGCTGGGTTATACGCTTCAAACGATAGCTAGGATTTTCTCTCTTTCTCTCTCTCCTTCTCCTTTTCTTTCTCTTTATCTATCTTTTAGTCTTTTTCTCTCTTGAGGAACATTTGCCTAATCCCCTCCGCTCCAACCCTCTTCTCTCTCCTACTCTCCTCCAAGCCTCTTTTTAATGTATTTCGTCGGGAGTACCTAGGCTCGGCCGAGACGCGTGTCGTATCGACCGACACGGTGCGTAGATAGGTGTATTTGTAATTACCGTATCGCTGATGTATCTCGTATAATTGCGTACTTGCCGAATTCGCAAGAGTGGCTACCATAGCTTCCTGCGAGCTGGCAATTTCGAGTCTGCGGAGAATCCCGTTGACGTGATTGACGTCGCGGCGCGTCGTTCTACGATCCTCGCGGTTGTACGTAATCGCCCTTACGAAGGAATTCCTCCCTTGGTTTCCCTTGGCGAATCACCACCATCCTTGAGACGCCGCTCGCTATTATCTTCGCGCGCCGTTCAAACGATCGGATCAAAGCGAAATTGAAACGGCGCGTTGAGCTTGCTCCCAGGGGATCGCTCGCGCGAGTTTCCGACTGCGTGACGTGTTCAAGTGTCCATCATCGCGACTTGAAATTAAATAATGTACATACGCGTTCCCTGAGTAGCCTGATTTATCTAAAATTGCCGGAGAGAAAACACTGAAGGAGATTTCGCTTCGGAAATATTTTCTGAGATATCCTCGCACGCGAACACGCTGTACGACATTGACGATTGATGTACCGTTTTATTAAGTGCTTGCAAAAGTTTTTATAATAAAAACTATTTGTATATTTATTAATAACAATATAATATTTTAATCAAAGTATTGATTCAATAAATCAATAACCTGCTGTCAATAGTTTAGTAATAGTTTGATCCCGCGCTGATAAAATAATTCGTCTTTTGGGGCAATCCATTCATTTGCGACCTTACGAACTTTTGCAAGTACTTAATATTATAATTTATACTGCTGTGTAGAATTGTAACATTTAACAGCACTACCGAAATACCAGCAGCATTATGTACTGTCCTGCGTTCACACGCGATTCCACGTTAATCGACACGCGAGCAAAGACTCGCGGAACTTCCGTTCGATCTGGCGCGGCTCGGAGAAGGAGCCCGAGTTGATCGCTTGTTGAATCTGAATCTGTCCGGGGGCTCGAGATCGATGTAGCACGACATTACCGTAATCCCCCACGAATTCCGTGGAGGGATGATACGATAGGAAGAAGCAGCCACACGTGTATCGCCCCCCATGCAATTGTAAATCAAAAGCAGCGATAAATAAAGTTCGCGCATACCTTGAACGTCGCAGTATCGCGATCGACGTTAAGCGTGGCCCGATTAATAAAACATGAAACGCGAGCGGAGCATGAAAGGAATACTAGGTGCGGGTAATGGGATAATAAATCATACCGGGCAATTACTGAACGACGCGTTATCAGTGTCGAAAGTTCTCATCTCGGCGAGCTCGTGAGAGCTTTTCGGGGAGAGAGTTTTCCAGCGCCGCGCCGGTGGAAATCCTATATCGCGGCGAACGAGGACGCTTCCGATATTAAGTAGAAATTAACGAAACGCTTGTATAATATTTATCCTTAATAATAAAACTCACAGCGGCGCGCTCGCGATGACAGAAACACGCGGGGCGCGAGAGGTGTGTCGCGCGACCCTTAACGTTAAGCTTCTTCACGGGGTGGAATGGCGCGGCTGTATCGTTTTAGGAATTAACGGATTATGTGTAACGGATTAGGCTGCTAGACGACTTACACTTACTGTTTTCTTACTCTTCCTTTCTTTTCTCTTTTTTCCTTTCTTTTTCCGTTTTTTTATTTTCTTTTATATCGAACTTTTTTCTAACGGGTGCGACGTTGTGTCCGGATCGAACCGTCTTCGAGCCGGACGTGTCGGTGCAATATTCCGCCGAGAACTCGTGTGAACGGGAGAGATAGGTGCTACGGGGGATGTACATAACGGGACGAGGGAATTAAAAGAAGTAATCGGCGCGGAAAACCGCCCCGATCAAAGATAAAGCGGAGAGAACGTACCCTCGTTGTTCTCACGGTACTGTTCGATAATAGTGGATACATAAGCTCGATGTTAGGCCCCGAAATTCCGCGACGCCTCCACGAACGTTAATGGAACGCATGTCAAAGCGCGCTGTAAATCATGCAACCCTCGTCTCGTCGCTTCGTGTTACTGTGCGGGGAGGGGGATTAATTTGCACGGCTCACAGGATCCAAGTCCAAGTTGCGATGCGTTCGACACGAGTAATCAGCGTCGCGGACAGATGGGAAGCGTAACACGATCTTCCGAGCGAGTTCGGTGAACGTGGCTATTAATAAAATTCGTTACTAAAGGCGGCTTGTACTGTCATTCTTATTGCCGAATAAAAATAATAAAAATAATGATGACTTCACTGGAGAATTCTTATTTCAGCGTGCCTTTCTGTATGCGAAATGTTTATATATGTGTGAATTGTATGTTTCAACGCAGACGAGAGACCACTGCGAAATGCTTTTTCGAATGAATAATGAATTTATTTATGCCATGTTTATTTGCATCATTGTTACATATATGCTCGAAAAATAACGAAAGAAACGCGCGATCTTAGACGTTACAATAAAGAAAATCTCATTTTTAGATTATAATCACAAATAAAGATATAAGGTATAATATAATGTAAAAGCAGAATGCACGCAAACTGCAGGATCAGATTTAAACTACATTCTCCGGATGGCGTCTCGAGTAATTCATCTGAGAAAAGTCGAAACGAAACGCAGAAGGTAAGAAACGGCACCCGGGAGAACCATTCAACGTGCGGACTCGCGTCTGGCGCGACAATCAAATTGTGTCGTCCACGGGAGAACTTATCCGGGTGAGAACTCGCGTCGATAGTCCAATCGGAGGAGGCGAGTGTCGTCTAAATTGATTACGCGAGACCGGGAAAAGAAAAGAACTCCGCAAAGCGCGTGCGGGATCCATCGACGTCGCGGCGATCTCGTGAATCCTCTCAAGCGATCTCGAGCTCGCATCAAAGAAAACCAGAAGAGAAGACAAAGAGGGAGCGAGAGAAGGGGAAAAGGCTTCTCCTGTTAATTGCTCTACGAAGTCTCCCCCTGCTTGATCGATTCTCCCTCGAGTGGAAAAAGACGCGACGCTCCAGCCGCACTCCCATTCCTCTCCCCTCTCGCCGTCTCTCACCCTCGTCCGGCTCTCGTCCTCCTCACCCTCGGCGAAGATATATGCGCTTGTTTTCCCGAAAACAAGTCCGAGTGTGCCAGGCGCGTACGTACTGTGCTTTCCTTCTACGATCATGCGGGGCGGCGGATCTCTCGGCGTCGACGCATGCGTTTTTCCCGCGCGCGCCCCTTCGCGTTACCCTTCGCGGAATTATCTCACTTGGCCGTGAATCGCGCAGTCTTCCACGGTCGTGCCCGAGCTTGCCCGCGATCCGCGGGGGCGCTCTCCTCCATCCTTGTGCCGGCTCCATCCGCTGCTGGTGGAAGTCGTCGCGCGGATCCCGGGGGTGCCTCTCACCCCTCGATCTCTCACAGTGTACGTCTCACGGTCCCCGCGTCTACGTGTCTCGCGGAACCGCGATTACGTAACGCGCGATGGTGATCGTTCCCGACGCGCCACGATGCGACGTCAAGGGGGCCCCGGTGTACCCTTAGGGAGGCATGTGCCGCTCGGGGTAAGCGACGATCAGTGACACGCACGTGAGACGTGTCGCGTTAAACGAACGTCGTTCTTTTTCGAGACCGAAGCTTTCGAAACCGCAACCTTTTACGCGAGCAGAAGGATCGAAGAACGTAATTTGTAATCCGGCGGAAATTCGCGCTGATTGCGAAACGTGCGCGTCGACGGTGCACGCGAGGGCACTTTGCACCCTTGTACATTTCCCGTCTTGTCTGGAGCGATTGTCATCGCTGAGAATCGACGGGGGAACGTCGTCGTCGTCGTGTTGATCCACTTACGGCCGCGCGAGGTGTGTACTTGTTGCGAAACGTTCCGCTGGAGCGTGACACGCTGATGTCACGTCTGGGTTGTATAAGAGGATGAGATAGGTTGTGTCGAAAGCGTATGCATATTAATTAGTTAGTATGTTCATCAGGTATATTCTATACACGAAAAGTCACTCTCCTCTCTCTCTCTTTGTCTCTTTCTCTCTCTTTCTGCCGACGCGGCGTTTCGCAGCGACGCATAATTGCATTCAAAGTTCCGTCGTGATTAATGACCAAAATTTTCATAGCGAACTTAAAACGAACTCTGCGAGAACGACGAGCGATAGCGACAGCGAATAGATCGACGTCCATTTCGAGAGATTTGGTAGAATAAATTTGCACGAGCACCTGTTTCTGCGCGATTATTTCCGGAAGGGCATGCCAGTACCACGATGAAGCGCGAGTCTGTGGCCGCGACTAACGATTATCTTTATCACGCGCATACGAAGCGTGTAAAAACTAAGTTTCACGATCAATAACAGTTTCTAACGTGAGTGGTTGTGCGATCTAGCGCCGAAAGGGTAGAACGAGCGCAGAAAAATTTCAATAACGGCCGAGCCTCGCGTGTACAATGCGCTCATTCGCGTGTACATGAATTAAAAATTTCAATTGATTGCCACGCGCAAAACGTGGTTGCAAATGGCCAATTAATTTCCGCGTAACAATTAATTACAATTTGCGTGTTCGATTAATTTGGAATTTAATCATCGAGACATTTAAATGACAAAGGTCATTATTATCGCAACGGGAGACAGAGAGAGAGAGAGAGAGAGAGCGCAGTGGCAATTTAGAAATTTTTTAAAAAGAAAAAGGCTCTAAGGGCGCAACGACTGTGAGGCTTTAAGGGCTTAAAGGCCACACATTAGCCGTATCAAGAGTAACCAGTGAAAAATAGAATACGCTTTTAGACTTGCGTTGCAACTTGGTAAGAATTCTTAGACGCAAGAGCTCGTGCATAACTGACGTGCAGTACAAGGGCTCGTGCACGATTACTCTGTTTAAAGGGTAGGGCAATTGTTCACGCACGGGTAACTTCGCGCCGCATAGACGTTACGTGAGCGCTCGAAAACGCGGAAGGACTCGTTAACAATTTTCCAAGTTATTATATTGCGACGCAACTCGTGTCGCAGTTGGCGTCCGCTTCGTCCTTCTTGCTCGTCCTTGCTCTTTGTCCGATTATACGAGCCCGAGGCAATGCTTGCGAATTAAGAGAGGAACTTTGCGAATTCAGAGGAATTAACATCCGTTAAAATCCCAGCAAATTCGTCCTTCATCGTGAGTCGCGTCGAGATTTCTCGCAAAGAAAAAAAGACGCAAACGCGCGACAGAGATTCCCTCTCGGTTCGCCGATTTCGACAGAATGATCCCGATAAATTCGTACTTGATAAAAGGAACAGAGCTGCGACGCGCCGGAAATTCTCGCAGAGCTCCAATAATTCGATGAAGCTTTACGTAACACTCGCATCCGTCGACGACTACTTCCTTCTCGATCTAAAGTATCTTAAGGATCTGGTGTCCATTTCTAGTACATCTACCGTCAAAGGGAGGAACGCGTGATGCAACAGAGACGTGCTGGCAATCCCGATAATTTCGCTCGCACGTAGACTTTATCGCCGTGCTACGCGCCGTCGAGAGGAAAAAGAAGAATCGAGCAAGATTTCCCACCAGAGTGACAACGATCTCGTCGCACACGGGGTGAGCACATTCCCATGATCCGTTCCCGGCGACCGGGCCGTTGATTGGCTCGGCGAGGCGCGAGCGATAGTTTAATAGCCGCGCGCGCTCGCGCGCAAACACCCGATAGCGAAGAAGGGAAGAAAAGAGGGGTGCGGAGAGTGTCGGAAGAAAAGAGCGTCCACGACTGAGGGATGACGGCAGCTACGTAGGGCGATGACGGCCGATGGTGGGGCTAGATGCTGAGCAGCGACGGCAGCAACAGTAATAGCAGCAACAGCAACAACAGCGCGAGTTATGGTGGCGAACGTCGCCGGTGGATGGATGGTGGGGTTGAAGGGTGGCACGGTGGCCATTTACGGCCGCACGGGATAAGCGCACGGTGCATCTGCGATCAGTCCGCAGGAGGGCACGGAAGGAGGGCACGCGACGGTGATCGACGACATCGCGATCGGTCAGAACTCTGTGGAACCGGAACAACTGCGATCCACATCCGGGGGAGGATGGAAACGTTCGTCCTGACACCGATTATCAGGCGTAATCGCGAGGCGACGTTCGTGGCGACGGGGGTACGAGTGGACGGCGTCTCCCTCCGCGACGGACGCAGGGGATTCGATTAACGAACTGATTTCCGGTCCTACGACACTCCGCGAGGGAGAAAAGGAAGGGTGCGAAGGGCGAGAGCGGGAAGAGGGAGGAGTTCGGGACGTGCTCGTAATTGAGCGGGATCCGTGTTTATCCCACAAACGTTTACTCGGAGAAGAGTTGGAGAGTGGGTATGCCGCTCCCGTGCCCGTCACCCCGCGTGGATCCTCGCGGTGGAAAACTGGGTCTGGCGAGGATAAACTTTCCCGCGGCTGGAGATTACGCCGGCTGAATGGATTGCCGTGTCGCGGCAGGGATTGCTCCGCTTATCCTCGAAGGAAGGAACGTTCCCGCTCGCGAGGAGCATCGCGAGAACGCGTGAGACGATTGTCGATCTGCTGGACGGAGCGCCAACCGCGAGCGGCGTGATCCATTTCGATCGATAGATCGCGCGGGAAATGTCGAGGACGATCGCGTAACGATCACACGTGAAGACCAAGACGCGAGATCAAAAATGAGCTCCCTCAGAAGGACGATCAATCAGTCGACGAGGGAGAACACCTCCATGAGGCGACACGCACTCTCCGGACCCACCACGAAGAGCCTGAAGAATGTGGCTCACGCGAACGCGGTGCCCGCTTCGCCGCTACGACACAGGTCCAAGTACGAGCTGCGAAGCATCAGCTTGGAGGGCAACAAGGTGCTACCATGGACCACCAGGTAAGTGTATCACAAATTTTTAATTTTCTAAATGGAAGACCCTTTCTCGTGCACGTCGGAGACGTTTTTAGCGACTGCGTCGTGAGATTAAAGAATTTATGAACACTGCAAGGAAAACGTCGAGGAGAGAATTATGATTTCTGATGAGTTTGCAAGTTGTCATCGAATAACGATATCTTACCGTGAGGTAACGATAGTGCTCGTAATTGGAAACTGATGTTAGCAATAATAATATACGGTAGTAATAAAACTTTCCATATTTCTTTTCCATTAATAATTATTATATGATGTGGAGAACTTAAATATGATATCGAAAACTTGGAAAAAAAAAATATTGGAGAAAAATATTTTGCTATCTTCTCTCTCCTCTCAACAAATTTATCTATTATTATACGCGCGCAAGAAAAAGTTTATATAATGCAAAAAACTTCGAGGAATAAAAGGATTTAAAAGTTTCAATTGTTGTTCGGCGAACTGGTTCGCTTGGTATAGTTGATTATGCACAGACCAGCAAAATCATATTCTCTTCGACGCAGTCGATCTTGTGTTTCGTCTCGAGTTGCCAGAGTGGATACTGCCTTAGTTAGAAGTTTAATGATTTCAGATTAGAACATTAAAGACGGTACGAAGCCGCGCAGTCGAACCGATCAATCGAGTATAAAGCCAAACAATCGCAGTCCTCGCATTAGTTTACCGCGACTATCGCTGCCGCTTACTGATATTGATTGATGAAAAACGAGGTTTCGATCCCCTTCGAGCGATACGACGAAGTTCGTCTCCGCTAAATTATGTAATCACGACTGAGAAGAATTGCACTGCTATCACAGAATTATAAATACATAATCAAGTAATAAAAATGATTTTATACAATTGAACATTATCATTCGTTCTACAATTCTTAAACTTTTATTGTTTAGTATGTTTCTTATTCGTTACTGTGTTAATACAATGTTTACGGTATTATTGATAACAGGCTATACAAAAACCTCTATAAATTCATGATTAAAAAATCCAAATTGCGTTGCAGCTGTTCTATATAATAAAATTCTGATCATGTTGTATACATTTTTGTCGGTTTTTAAACATTTTTTCATCATGATTGCAGCATTTAATTACTTAAACTTAAACACGATTTGAGTCGGCACGACGCGAGCGCAATTTCGCACAGTACTACGCTTCAAGAGCGTTCGGGCTTTAATGCTAAATATTGCACGCTCGCCCGATTATTTATTTTTTCCGTGGAGCGGCCGCATGTTGCATGTGCCTGAAAGTTGGTTCGAAAGTTCGCTCGAAAGTCTGCTCAGGTGCAATAATGCACGAGCAATTTTACATAATCGCCATCTTATTAAAGAGTGATGCTCTGTACCTTTGGGAATGCGCTTAGCTTCCGTCCTCACGCTTTTGGCTAACTTCATCTCCAAAAAGACACGACCGGACGTCCGTGCGACGTCCGGGTGTCGCTTAATAGCTTTTAATAAATAACGCTCTCGAAAAACTAGACTCGAGCGTCGCTCGCTGGAACTTTTAATTGTCGGACACGCGAGCGAGCGCGTAATAAAAAGCGCTTTCAAAGTTCAATTAGTTTAATCATATTTTCATCAACGATTAATGATCAAGCGGGGCATTAACGCTGGTCCTCGATCGAGCCTGGCTCGCTTAATTCACGTGATCACGCGACAACCTCGAGATGATCATCGCAGTGTGCAGATCGCACAATGCGCGATGCGGACGATCCTTAAAGCCCGACGACGCGCGCGAGTTCGCGATACAGCCGTAATAAACGGCCGCGAGTGCGCTCATAATGCCATGATTTACGGGCGGGCGGTTGAAAATAATTCGAAGGAGTCACGTCCTCTCCCTCTCGTCCCCCTGCCCCTCCCAAGCCCTCGGAGAGGAAACGACGCGCAGCGCGGCATCGCGCGCGCGGATATTCTTGGCGCGTATCGTTCGAGCACACGCGGCCGGGCACGTGCCAGATACGGCGTGCCGTAAAGATACACTGAAACGATAGACGATCTCTTCCTCCCTGGGGATCCACCCCATTATTTCTGATCAATTTGCGAAGTTAAATACGTGCACGCCTGGCTCGCGATATCGTCAAACGCGCGCGCGAGCGAACGAGCGAGCTCGTCCAATTCGCATTTCCGACATCGATCTTGCCGCTTTTACCGGTGCATTAATTAGCTGCGTCTTAACGAGGGAGGCGCGGAATTAATTCCGCGTCGGGACATTTCCGCGATGTGATCGATTGGCGCTTTCGAGCGTCACGTGATTCGGTTCGTAACTGCGATACGTCCTGCGATCGGTGGATCACCAGCGGGAATTTTCAAACGGGGAGAAGAGGAAAGTTAACAAAATGGGAAGAGGAGGGGAGGCTGCGGGGCAGCCCATATTCGCGAGGAGGAATTCAAAATTAAATAGCAATTAGCGTATATAGTGGTGGAAACGTACGGTTCTATACGCAACGGGCGAACGGGAAACGGCACATGAAACAGAATCACGTTAACGAGCTTCATTATTAAGCAGTAATGAACGTTCAAGAGCAATATAATTTAATATGACGATACCCGCGATACCTACCGCGCGACCTGCGCACAGTTACTCGTAAATTACAATATCGCAAACGTTTACGTTTTTCGCATTTATTCAGTTCGTGCCCGGCTGCATTACCGTAATCAGGCCGGGAAGCCGCGGCAACGCGAAATTCCCGCGCTCCGCTCCCAGCAGATTCTATTACTACTCGACTATTATGCCGCCGCGCACGGCCGCGTCGTACCTGAATCGTTGAAAATTTCAGCGCTTTATCCGGCAGCGGAGCGTTCAAGCGAAACACCGGTCTCTTTATGAACCACTTTGTTCCCCTGCGGGATAATGAGATTAACCCTCCTCGCAAAAGATGCGTGAGCCACCGAAAGCATGCACGTTTCGCCGTAAAGCCGTACCTCCCGCCGCCACGCCGATATTGCAAGTTTTATTGAAAAGAGTTTCCCTCATACGTGTACGTGCGGCTTAATCATAAATTTCCAACGACCCCCGCGAGGATGTCGGACGTGCCGAGAGCCCGTGATCCGCATCGGAATTCGATCGATATCAATCCTAACGTGTTCGTGCAATCGACGCCATTGGCATGTCCGAGAATGCCTCTCGAGACGCCGAGTGGCCATATTCTTCTGCGTAAAAGTACTCTTCGTTCCCCGTTTGCACGGGAAACGATACGTTTTGCATAATAAAAGTACGCCGCAAAAAGAAAAGGCTAAATAAATAGATACACGTATTTACAGCTTTGGGATATCGTTGCATCACGAGTGCGAGGGTCTAAATCGCGCGTTTTATTCAAACAGAAATTGCAAACGACAGAAATGCTTATACGTCTCTCGATAAAAAATCCTGCGCAAGTAATACATCGCGCGCGGGATGTCATACCGCGTACGCTCTTCTCTTCGAGAAGAAAACTGATCTGGAGCACAGCTCCGCCCCGCCTGCGCTGATATTACTCCCGGGCGGGGTTACAACGAGGGGCAAAACAAGAATAATATCACCGGCGAGTGGCGCCGCGATATCGGATTTTGGTGCCTCGCTCTCTTTATAATTAACCCTTTTGCTATTGGACTGGGCCGAGTGTCAGGCCGCTCTTTTGTGCCGAGGCGATCAATCTCGATCACGCTCGGCCGAGCGGAAGTCGACCGCGCGGCATCTCGATGGCGCGCGGAGGGACACCGGGGGTACCGGAGGGTACGGACGATGTAGCGCACCGTGAGGGCGAGCACGGGGGCCGGGGGCGTGAGCGGTGGGCAGCGGTGCACACGGGGAGAGATCCGCGAGGAAAAACGACATTACACGGTCAACCGGGTGGACGTGAGCGCGAGAGAGCTCGCCCCGGCGTTATGGCTCGCGGAGAAAACATATTCGCGGTGACTAGCGGCGTCCCGCGTGCGTAGTACGCACCCGGTGTACTTACATTGTTTGCGTTACGTCACCGCGCGCCGGTGGCCCGCATTCGAAAGCGCGGCATATCGATTTTGCCGCGATGCATAACAGAACTTTTCCAGACAGCCAGGTAGGATACGAGAGGTAGTTCGAGAGAACGACGCTGACCCGATCGAGGATACGCCGACGCCTTGATAGGCATTAGACGCGAGTTAATGCGCCCTTCGGCTTCGCCTGAGCGGCTTCGATGACTTTGGGTCGTCGACCCCTTCTCGACGGACGTTTCGCGCGGAGAAAGTGGACGATTATACGCCCGAGATGTGGTTACGTCATATTGTATTGTATAATATAACAAATTTTATATGGTTGAAAACAATTTGCTTTTTCTCTCTCGTTTTATGTATTATTTTATATTACTATTTTATTTAATATTTAATATACGTATGACATTTTCATAAAATTTTTTATCATAATATATGAGATAATTTTGATCGTATTTCGCGATTTATATCAACGCGAGGTACACAAGCTCATTAAATCTTCGTCCTGAATTTTCCTTTTATCCATCGTACTTACCATTCTTGTTACGCGGACGTCGGCTTTCAGGGGGGAAAATAGAGAGGTTAATTTTCACGATGAAAATGTTAATTCTTGATACGACGATAATTCTGCTTTTTATCATTTTCGGTGGCCAGAGGCAAGTGGAATTCGCATTTTCGTGATAACGTCGGCGAGCACGATGAGCAGCGGGCACTCCGCGTCAAAATGAGGACGCCTGCTTAATGCATGTTAACGTCTACGCGTCTACTCTCATGAATTTGGATTAACGTACGTATACGTATACGCACATGCGCGTGCACGCGCTATAATGATTCCCGTGTGCAAAAGAGGACCGCATCTCGCCGTCGGAGAACGTACGTTTCCATTTGCGTGTATCGCCGTGCCGTGCTCTTTTTCTCGGTTTCACAGAAAATACAAAAATAATATATACAGGGTGTCTGGTAATCTCCGTGCAACCGATTAATGGCATATAGTTCAGGCCTAACTGAGTCGAAAAGTCCTCTACCGTTTTCCAATTTGCGCAATAGTTAACGAGTTATTAATTGTTAAGAATCGCTGTATTAGTCCGACCTACCGCCGAATGCAAGCGCGCGGCGAGATGCGACCGCCTAGCGATCGAGTGCCTAACGATCGCAGTGGCAATGGCTAGGCATGCCATTTGTAATAAACAATTCTCGCGCCTAGCAACTTCGATCGCTAGGCGGTCGCATCTCGCCGCGCGCTTGCATTCGGCGGTAGGCCGGACTAATACAGCGATTTTTAACAATTAATAACTCGTTAACTATTGCGCAAATTGCAAAACGGTAGAGGACTCTTCGACTCAGTTAGGCCTGAACTATATGCCATTAATCGGTTGCACGGAGATTACCAGACACCCTGTATATACGCGCGGAGCTGCGATACGGGCTACGGAACGGCATGCCGCGAAAGAAGCTCCTTCTGCTTTGTGGAAGGAAGTTCCGCGTGTGTTTTCCATTTATCAGCGTGATTAAGGTGAACGCGTACGTAGGTGACATCTTTGTTGCAGCTTTGTGAGGCTGTTCCTTCGCAAAGCCCGCGCTCATCCAATATCTCCGCACGCGAAAGACGTTCGACTCTACTCGGATATTGTTCCGCGCGTTCCGGAACCACGTACGACAAAAGCCGCGCTCTTTGTCATTTAGACGGATGGAATGGAATTTCGGGATTTAAATATCATGTGGATGCACGAGCCTCGGTCTTTTTCTCCAAAGCTCTCGCTGCATTCTCGTAATAACGAAAAAAGAAAACGCAAAGAACAATCGTTGGATCATGTCACACGAGATTCCGAAAATTATCATGTCGACATTTTCAACCTCGCAGAAAGGCGGGAAATACTTAAATTTTAAATAATTTTTCTAGAGCGCTGAGGAAGAGACCAAAAACTCATGCAAATGTGTTTTTAAAATCAACGGGAATCGCATTCGGAGTAGGCAAACGATAAGCAACTTGCGCAACTTTTAATTAGGGCGACGTGGGCGAGGACCCTGAAGAAAAAAAGCGCAACGTAACAAAAACTAATAGTTTCGTGGCGGCTTTGCGCGCATTTCTATTTTTACGCGCGTTATCCGCGTAACCGCATTGGTCGGCGCGCGTTATCATGGCGAACTGGCCATGGGCGCTCGTGAGAGCGTCCCCTTTTCACGTACGCCTATCTCCGTAATTATACACGGTTTTCAATTTACGCGCGCGTAATCAACGGCACACATTTCAGCCCGCCGCGCCGTACGTTTCACGCGTGGGAAGCGTGGCAATGTTCGACTCGTACAGAAAAATAAAAAGCAATAATGGACGAATAGAGAAACGTTAATAGGGTTGATTCGTGAAAGTAGAAATTACTGCTTTGTGATTTAACTATTGAAGAATAATGTCTGTTACCGTGAATGTTATTACCGAGAAATACGCGATGTAATTATTATACAATGCGGAATGCAATATCGCATTTGTTCGATTATTAATAATTTTATATTATAATGTATTGTTCGTGGCACGCTCTTTCTAATGAGAGACATATGTTAATATATGTTACATACATGTTATACAAGCCGCCCTCCACCATTTTCATGGAAATCGCGCAAATCTATCGAGTGGAATTTCGTGGAAATCAGTCCAGGTTTATTGACATACTATCGACATTTTCATGGAAGTCGGCTTAAGCCTATTGACAGTGCCACGAGTACCTTTGTGATAGCTACGGTAAATTTGACCAAGAGTTTCGGTATCGGCCGTCCGATCGTTATTAGAAAAAAAGCTCGGTGGAAAACTTGGATCGCGCCATTATCGCGCGGCAAGGTCGAGCTGTCCCTTCTCCACATATTTTTCAGACTCGTTCCTGCCGTCAGGACAGAGTGCCGTTCTCATCCAGTTCGAAGCTGTTTCGCGCCCTTTGGAAAATGTCAAACAAAACCCGATACCGAGTGAAAATCGTATGCAAGTGCATGCTACAGGACGCGCCAGAAATCGCGCAGCCTTCACAATCTTAATGAACGATCGCCGCCGTAATGAACGAAATTTCCTCTTCTTTCGCCTTTGATCCGCAGGGTTCCTGCTTTAATCATTGTCACAGAGTAAAAAAAAGAAAAAAAGGGACACCCCTCGAAACTCTATGGACCACGGTGCACAGTCGAATGCAATTCCGCTTGTTGCGCGGCCTTTTCATTTTCCGAAGTACAAAAGGGCTATTTATAAGCCCTGGAGGCGGTCATGCACCACGTGCATTCGTGAACTTTCGTGTTTGCTTGAATAATACAGGTGAAAAGTCTGAAAATAAGCATGCCAAGTAACTTGCGAAGTGAGTTTCGCGCGTGTTGTGCGCTTCGCCTCTCGCACGCGCAGAAAAACGCGCGTTTGCGACCTCGACGTCCTCGACGTGGGCGATTGCAATATTTATGTCACTCCTAGTGCACCGCGCATAACTGATCGCGCGACTTTAATCATTCCTCCTTTTTGTAGCGACAGCGTGTCGGCGTGACCGCGATAACTCTAATGCCGCTTATCGGCGGCTTCTAATTCCCTCGAAAGGACGCGCGCACATCTGTCGCGTGCGTGTGCGCGCGCACGTGCTGCCCGTTCGCGCGATTCCATCAAACGCGTCGACGCGGTCCCGGCGCTGATGATTCCTTTGCATCGAGATGGAAAATCAATCGCCTTCGTAGTCGATAAGAAACCGCCGGCCGCACGAGCCAACGGAGGCTTATCCGGAGTCGATAAAACGCCTGATGCACGCGACTCTCTACGTGAGAAAAAACAGACGCGGAGCATCGGTACGCCTATCCGACCTGCTAGGCGAGCTTCAATCTAATCGATTGAAATGAATCTCTGTCGAAAATTAATATTCGTATGCGTACGTCCTAACTAATACCGAATGTATTTATTTGTTTATTTGCTTTTTTTAGGAAAAAAGAAAGATGGAATTTTAGTTGAAAAATTTTATCCATTTAAAAATCGTCATGCATATTTACATTCACATTGATGAAATATTTTGGCGCACCGCCACATGTTTCAACCCAGTTTACTTTCGTCTATAAAACTGCAATAGTAACTACATGTTGGTATAAAAAATCGTGACATATATATGACTTATAAAAAAAATGTATAAAAAATCGCAACTGCAGAGGAGGATGGTTGCATAACGCAACTCGAAATATTTCGCAAGTTTAAACTGCGAAAGCAATATCATTATCAAATATCGCTGAAAGTTGTTAAGTGGCTCGGTCATTAGAGACTCGCCATAAAATTTTCAGCGAAATAAGACCCGACCGAGACCGTTTCGACCTCGCAAAGAGAGAGAGAGAAAGAGAAAGAGAGAGGTAGAACGAGTATCTTTCCGCTTTCCCGGAAATTGTCGAACCTGAAAGCTCCGAAAGTTCCATGCAAATCTAGATAGTCGCGTCACCGCGACGCAGAAATCCAGCTTAAGTTTTGACCTATTTGTATTCCACGGGACCTATTGGCGGCGAGAGGGACCTGATTAACGGCGTCGCGCGCTAATTCGCGTCGCAGAGTCGCGCCCTGATCCCCCAATTCGTGGCGGGAGCTGAAATTTGAAGGGCGGGTGGACAAGGAGGGAAACAGTGCGCCGCGTCGCCCCGGTGTCGGCGAGAATACGGGTCACCGTACCGATGTCGTCGACGTCGTCGCCGAATCGTAATGAGGCGTCGCGCGCGTCGATACGCTATACCGGGGCGTCGCGCGAGTAGCAGCGGTGACACGCGTCACGGTAGGGACCCGGCCGAGTACGTGCAAACGTGAAAGAACAATAGATAAATGAACGGAAAGAGGGACACGCTGCTGGAGAAGAAAAGAGAGGGGGAAGGGGGCAGGTGCCGCAGGAGGTGGAGGTGGCGGAGAAGGAAGAGGGGGCGGAGGTGGAGAACGACAAATAGAAAGAGACAGGAAACGAAAAGACGGAGGCGGAGACGCGGGGACCGACGAACTCGTCGAAGCGGCGCCAGTCGTCGAGTCGCCATGCCACCGCGAGCAAGTTGCGTCCGCTTTGCGGGGGCTGCTACGCCGCGTCGTTGGATACGCGTTGGGTCGTGAAAGTTCGCCACGGGTCGCGACAGCGGCGGCGGCGGCGGCGGTGGCGGCGGCGGTGGCGGCACGACCAGTAGGGGTTGCGTACGGAAGACGCGAGGGTTTACGGTCAGTGGCGTCGAGTTCCGCGAGCGGTGTTCCTCGCGCCCGGAACGGAGCCTGTCGCGGGACACCAGCGTGTCGCGCACCGGACACTTTGTGGAAAATTAACGACCCGCGTCCGAAACGTGACGCAGAACCAGTCTCGATTTAATTTCCGGGCAGATGTATGTCACGCAATTGTCACGGTAGATAGACGACGACTCCCGTAGAGCGGATTTAATGGACCGTGTCGCGTATACTTTTGCATGGTCTCTCCGCTTTCGGAGAGTATCGTATGATTTGAATTGAAGCTCAGTCAGGATTAAAGTCGCGTGATCTTCGATGATTGGATGAAAAGCTTCACTCGTGCACTTCGTTTGCAACACCATCAAGAAATCGGTAATCGGACGACGTCGGTAGGAACTGCGAGATAGGGTAAACGAAGAAAATAATGTCATCAACATCAACATCATCATCATTATCAGCGATATCAACATTCACACGCTACAATAGTGGCGGAATGCGAGATTTCATTTCATACTTTACATTTGTCGAATTTTCCAAGGTTTATTGTGTTATACCGCAAGCTTAATGCTGCCACTTTTGCCAAGAAGAATACGAAACACAATTTCGGAGGAGGAAAATATAGAGATTCGAGCATAATTCATTCCGGAAGGTGATTAGATGACGTAAATCATACCCTGACGTCGTCATAAGCTTGCACTGGCGCGATATATTATTCAGAGAGAGATTAAGTTTACACAATTAAGTGTCTTGAGTGGCAAAGTCTGTATATTTCGAGTTTAACAAGGGCGGAAAGCTGCGAGCTGACGTTGCTGGAGAACGCGTCGTGAATGGCGGGCTTGTTTTCGAAGAAAGTTTCAACCTATTCCGAGACCCGAGGGAAACACGCTTTGCTTGAGCCTCCTCCTGTATCCCGCGACGGGAAAGAAGCCGATCGCGATCGAGCATTTCATTCATCGTGTCGAAGGGTCCCGCAGAACTTTTTATGGAAATTCAATTTGAATTGAGAGGACAACAAAAAAAGAGACAGAGTGCTTATCCTCGATATTACTTTCGTACCCGCGCGATTTATGTAAAGCACGAAATCCAGAGTATAACAAAATCTTTCTGCATGCCGTCAAATCTAGCGGGCCGCGATCGCGCTGAATAAAAATTGCCGATCATCTCGCGCGCCCTGAAATCGACGCGCTCCGCCCGCTGGCAAACTTTCGACAGAAATTTGCGATTCAATGCGAGCAGCGGAAACACCGCTGCTGGCGTATTAGATGTCTCCTCCTGGACGAATATTTCACGATCCAACGTTCGTCCGTAGAATTCACGGAATGTAGTCGCGAGGATTCGCGCGTGTGTCGGTGTGAGCTTACGCACACACCCGCGCCCGCGGCATATTTCACACGTTTGGTTATCGAATCGCCGTATGCGTTCGACAACGTCCGTTGTCCTTCAGCGAACCTCGCTGTCGGGAGATTGAGATCGCGATTGCAAAAAAGGGGAAAAATCCGCAATCTGTATCAGTGACCGTAATTTCCTTTCATCGTCAACGACAATCTCTTCTCTCGTATCGGTTTCTCGCGTCATTGAAACTTCGCATGATTTGAATAAGAAAGTCAAATGTCGGCCGCTCGAAGCCGACTAGCTTTGTTTGACTAGCTAGAGCTGGCGGTAGGGCCGGAAGAGTGTCGAAACGGGATCGATGCTGTGTTGTTTATCGAAGGTGGAACCTAGGCAGACCTGTGAGCGTGGTATGCCCTGGTATACCTTTGATGCGTCACCTCGACGCGAGGGTCTCTTCGTCACCTCTGATATTGGACGCTAAGCCCGTGCGGAGGCTGCTGCTATCGGTGTCTTGGCTCGTTCGTCCGATAAAGTCACCACGAGATGAACGACCGCGTCGACTCGTCTATCCGTGAACTCGATTCAGTTATTCATTCATCAGACCGATTCATTTGCCGACGTTCTTGGCGCGAGCACGTCACTTTATCGCGTCGCCGTGCCTTTGTTGCATTACGTCATTTTAGCATTACGACGTTCCTCGTTTTATCGCGTAACATCGTTTCATTACACCGTTTATTACGCTGTTCCTCGTTAGTTCGTTTCAATCAGCATCAGTAATCAGATGCGCAATCATTTAATTCGTTCAACGTCATCTGAATCCCCAATGGAAATAGCGCGGTACACAACCGCATTTGCAACGGGAAATTTCCGCACCCGAGATGGCTCATAAGAATATCATTATTTTGGAATCGATATTTTCTGGACGCGGCCGTATCGTATCGCAAAACCCTACACATCTGGTTGCCTCACTGAATTTATGCGGTGAGGAATTTTCCATTGGCGTCTATTCTCTGCTATGGAAATTTGATTCGTACATGCATACGCTTCGTCCATTTTTTATTGGTGTACTATCCTATAAAAACTATTTTGTGTTCAGTAAAACAGAAAAAACATTTTTAACAAGCAGAGAATATCGGAAATCGGCTTTCGCTGCCTTTGGCGATAAGATTATCAAATTATCGTTCAAATGATAATTGTCAAGTTAGCGTGTCTATATTCATTCGTCCTTTTAGGAAAATTAACGAAAAGTGGCAGTCGAAAATACATATCCAATTAGTGTAATAAATACATTTGTCTTATCATAATTAGAATTACGCAGCGGAAAGTGCTATCTATAATAATTTCCCGGAGTCGTCACTCCAGCAGACAGTTTCCTGTCTGTTATTCCTCACGTCTCTCGGCCTCTGTTTGACTTAGATATCGCTGCGTGCGGCGGCGTGACACACAATTATCTGCCATAATACACGTTCGTTTCCAATGATATCGCAGGTGTGACACTAATTACGAGCGACGTATATCGCTCTCAAGGTGCCGAGTGCGTCTCGCCGACGTTACGCTGTCGCGCAATATTTGAAGGACCGTCGAAGCGGACGAGCGCGGGCGGCTCTGCGCGTTTCATCCCACTCGCTCCGCAAACACTGAGAGATCTCTCCAACCTGATCGGACTTGGACGATCGACCCGGGTCAAGAGAGAATTCAAATTGCCGCACGAGGTGCAAGAGGCGCTCTTATAACTCTCTGTAATTGGTATTCCCTCGCCTCCGTCATGCTACCGTGGGCATAAAGCTTGAGCCGCGGTGAGTAACGGGACCCGACGACGCCGACGAGCCCCGCCACTGATCCGAGAATCGTCGGACAATCTCGCGACACCTGGACTTCCCTCCAGCCCCGACCTCGCCGCACGAACGGACGCTGAAACGAGCTGGAACCTCGACGCATTCCGCTTGCACAAGTGGCACGGCGGCCATGCGGGCGCTAATGTTCGCCACCGACTGCTGGACGATCATGCTATCGAGCGAGGAATGCGAGCTCATTCAGTGACACGCGTAGATACACGCGTATAACGTGCGGTGATCGACTGCATCGCGCGTAATCGCACGATCGCGTTGAACGATTCAGCAACGGTCCAGGAACGGTCGACAACGAAGATGCTCTGCCTGGACATCAAACTGGTCTCGCGACTGCGAGGGGTCTCCTCCTCGTCGGGCACCGGATCGTCCGCGTCACCGACGCACTCGGCCGCGAGTGCGGCCAATTCCGCGGCCGCGGCCGGCGCGAGTTCCGGGGAGAAGAGCAAGTGCCGCAAAGCGAAGCGTGAAACTGGCGACGCGAGTGCGGCGACGATCAGCGACAGCGAGGAGGAACCGCTGCGAGCTCCTTACGCGAGCGTCCAGGAAATGATCCGCAGGAACCGATCCAGATCCGTGTGCGTGGCAGCGCTCCTGCCGTCCTCGCAGCATCTTCGGCAACTACACCGGCGCGCCAGTCATCACGTGTACGTCACTAGCCTTGTCATGACCTTTTGTTGCGAAGATGTCGACTGAATAGCGATTACGGAGCAATGTAGATGATAGCTAACGTTGCCGATCCGAGCGATAAAATAATTTTTATTTTATTCATTTCGCTGTTTTAAATCATTTAAGTATTAAAGATATGACTTTTCGAGCATAAAATCAAAATGGAATTTACGTGAAAACAATATTTGTTTAAACTCGTATTTAGTCTACGGGCCGCTTCATAGATGAAGACTACCAGTCGGCGTTAGGAGCAAAAGCCGGTCGCGAGGGTTGAGTAACAAGTCACTCACTTATCTTCCTGATTTCTTCTTTTCATTATCTTTACTTTCTTGAAAAAGGGCAAGTGAGTCGCTGGCTCGATTTATCTCTTCGCGCATTCTCGCGTGCCAAGTCGTTCTCGTCTCTTCCGGTGCTTTTCCCGGGAAAGATACGCGGGTAACTTGCTACTTGACCCGTTAGTTGATTCTTTTTCATCTGTCTCATGCGCAGCCAAGTGAAATTTTAATGAATTAACATTTACACTGCTCAGATAATCTCAAGCGTCATAACATTGATGTTGTTTCTTAGAGTATCGTTTAATATATATTCTACAAATGATATTTCATTTTAATTTTCATTTAATATCTCTGGACAGTTCAGAAAATTATTCCTACTCGAGTTATTAAAATCGTTAGCCATGTATGAGCAGTCCAAGCGTTAAAAATGATGGTCCAAGTGTTATATAACAATTTCGCGGAGAACGCTGCGCGGAGTTCCGAATTTCGAGCGCCGGTTTTCTTTCTGTGTCTTCCGCCCGCGGTCAATTCGACCTCGACGTAGCTTCTCGTTAACCCAGATATTCACGTCGTGAAAAATGAGAAACGCGACGAAGGGGTGGAGAGGAGAGGGCTGAGAATCGGAGGGCGCCTTCATGTTACGCTACGTTCGCACCACGAGGGAGACGAGGCGACTCGCTCACCGGGGAGTGATCGTATCTGATCGGACATTTAGCGAGCCGGCGATAATTATTCCCGTCGATAGCATTTTACCGCTCTGTCCTGCGCGCGATGGAGGATACCGGGAATCGCGATAGCGGCGAGCTATCCCATAGCCGTCGCTCTTGCATCTCAATAATAAATTATCTACCGAACGTAAAAGAAAAAGGAACACTCGAGGCAAGACCCACGTAGAAATTGCCGAGGTTGTTTAACTGGCCCAACATTGGCCTAGTATTGGTAGCCCAGAGTACGGCAGCGGCGTTACACTCCAGTGTCGGATCTGTACTGGCACAATACTGGCGGCCAGTACTGCAAAGAGTTGGCAGACAGTCTTGTCCCAGTACTTATTAAAAACCGGGCCATGTGACGGGCCATTATAAAATACAGACATGGACCAGTACTGGTTGCGAGACGGGCCATGCTTCGGCAACCGACACAGACCCAGCATTCGACTACATACATTGCCGATAATATATAACTAGCAACACAGGCGCGCTATAAATAAAATAAGAAATAAAAAAAAATAAAATAAAAATAATATAATAAATACAATTGTCAATATAACCGCACTGACAGCCACCATGACATTCTGACATTCGCAACACGAAGTTCAAGTCACACGAAATTCGTCGCGGAAAAGAAGCTTCAATATTCGATAAAAAAGAACTTCACGAAGTTAACACGCCTTTTTTAGAATAGGATTATAACAATATATTGATTCACCAGCGACCGATAGATGGCCAGATCAGGCGTGACGTTCTCGCTAGAAACATTTGCGTTATCACGTATAAATAACCATCCGGAAAACCGATTTCACATCTTTTTCTTTTAAACTCGATATTAATTCACGCGACATTTACAAAATGATTTTACTAATGTTGTTTGCATTAGGCTTTGTTTATAATATTTAAGTCACAAATACAAATAGTACAAAATACATATTATATATATATATATAAAAAATACATTTATACATTAATACATTAATTGGTCCACTTCTATGCCCAATGCTGGTGCAGTTATTTACCCAATACTGGTCCATATATTATTGCCAGTGTCGGATCAGTACTGGCAATTAAGTACGGCATGGCGTTACACTACTGTGTCGAATCTGTACTGGCACAATACTGGCGGCCAGTACTGCCACGATGGCAAACGGTACAGTCCCCAGTATTGGACCGTTTTGAAATTTGAAGACTTAAAACTTGAATTTTATGAAAAAAAGGAGAAGAATTACTGATTCTGGAAAAGTTGCATCCGCCAACTTTACAAGTAAATGAAGCGGCAATTTCGGTTTCAATTACGTCGCAGACACTCGATACGAGATTAATCGTTTATCTTCTACAGTTAGCCCAGTTAGCGTAGTTCGAAGCCTATTTATGCCTGAGTGGGTTTCAACCGAGAAAAACCGGACTCCGAATGTTCTATCATTAATTAACTAATTGAGGGAAAACGGTCTTCGGATAATCTGTCATTCGGATTATAAAGATTTCATCCGATCACTCGTCGATTGATCGGACGAGACGATAAAACGGAGAACGTAACTCGTCTGCGTTCTCATGGTTTTTTCAGTTCAACACGGTTGTTGCTTTGCTTTCAAATCGCAAGTGGCGTACAACGAAAGCCGTGCAGATAGAAAAACGGTGCCCTGCCTCGGCCAAGAATGCCGTTCACTGCGTTTCCTTTTGCAAATGATTTCGCAAGAAAACATCTACATAAAAAAAAATAATACAAGACGTTTAAGCGCGATATCGCCTGTCTGCAAATAACGCGGATTACTCCGCGAGAACTACGTCGCAGAATCGAGTTTCGAGTCAGAAGTCGACGAAACTCAAGCTCTCTCCGGCGAACGCGAAAGGGTCCTCGAACAATGAACAATTCTCCGTGAAGGGATGATGAATCGCAGATTCTGCGCCTGTACGCCTGAATTACGCGTTTAAAGGTGAACAATCCTGTTTCAGATCCACGACAGATGCGGTATCGAGACGAGGAGTCCTGTCGAGGCGATGCTACGGCAGCGTCGAAATGGTAAGGCAAGAAATGGAGAAAAAGCGGAAACGTAAACGCGTAGAAGTAAGCGAGGGCCTCGCTCTATTTGTCGCAAGGGTATAGTTACGCGTTGTCACGGCCATATGCACGGTGCTTGTGCAGCATGGCAAATGCTAATCGCTGTGATAAAACGGGCGGACGCCCTATGATAATCCGCGTTCGGTAAGCCGATTACATTGTTTCTCTTTATCTTGCTGTTTATCTATTGATTCGCTTATCGGCTCGCCGAAGCTGCGCACGGAATGTGCTTGACTCATGTTAAATGCAGGGTGTTACAATATGTTCGGCCGGCACATTTATCGGCGAAAATAGAAAAGGCGGAATGTCGGTGAATTAATAAATTCCGCAAGGACACTCAAGCGCGACCTTCCGACTTTAATCAGCAATGCGATAGTGAACCAATCCACGGACGTGAGAATCATCATTTTATCTGTCGATCAATTACACTTATGTATATTTGTAAAAGGCATATTATTCCGCTCGTCCTCTCTGAAATATTAATAACTCAATTTTTCAATCGCTTCGGATCAAACTATTCTCAATTCTTCTCATACAACAACTTTTGTTCTTTTTTTTTCGCGAGAACACGCGGTTCGTGTGCTGCTCCACTCTTCGCCGCGCCAATCAGATGAGAGGGGAGAGGGGGTTCAAATTGAACGCATCTACTTACGGATGATGCAAGTAGTTTAACCAGTATTAGAAATCGCTTACCTGAAACACAGAAATAAAAGTAAATTAGTCATTTGAGTCAGTTTTTATAAATTTAAAGTAATTTTGTATTGTTTTTGCAAGTTAAGCTTTCTATTATTCCTTAAATTTAATCTTCTAAATATAATATTCAAAGATATCTCCGTTCTAGGCAAATATTCGAATAGAACGATGCGGTATTACATTTCTAAACATTCCGCGATAGAGAATATCTAACTGGATTTCGTTTCACATCCGAGCAAACATCGAGTTGCCAAAAATGGCTGGTAACGAGATTCAGGCTTTCAGCCTGTTGGAAGCCTCGGATCAGGTATCCCGTCCATCCGAATCGCGCGCATTTCGCGGCCTCGGGATCACGATTCGCAAACCCGAAACTGGAGCATGTTGATCCGCGGCCGACGCTCGTTTATCGCCACTCTCCTGAAAATGCGTTTTCAGCTGCCGCAGATCGAGCAGGACGGTACCGAGAATGGCAGAAGATTCCGCGTGGAGAACGGGGACTCCCTGGGGGAGAAAGAAGAGGTAAGCAAGTTTAATGATCGATTTTTCTTGGGAGCCACCTTCCTTTCCTTCACCCGACGAGATTGCGTCTCATTTCGCGATAATCGCCCAATCTCACCCCGTCCAACCCTTTCATTCTGATTTCTTCCCACGGCCCCTGTAACCTGTTTACAACGAATGCTTGTAATGATTCTTGTAACGATCAACAGATGTTCGGCTCGCCGAGTACGCCGATACTGGAGAATCCGGAGTACCAGACGCGTTGGTACTTCAAGTACTTTCTGGGCAAACGTGAGTCTCGCATTTTGGTGTTATTATAAATTTAAACATTCTCGTTTACACACAAGGGACAATCGCGAGTGTCGTCCCGCTCGCGCCATTGGTACTCGCGAAGGGTGGTTTGCGTCATGTGACCAATCCACGAGCGAATCACGTTGCAACGCGAATGGGATTTAACTGAAATTCTGTTTGCCTGCGTGTACGTAATTGTCCATTACTACGAAAATATAATAAAAATCCTCGCGAGGTTCCATTAACGCAAATCGATTGCGTGCTTTATTTCGCTCGGCAATTACCATTGCGTTGCTGATGGACAGTTACGAAGCGCTACCCTTTTTGTATTTCCCATAACGGAGATGCGTTCCCATAACAACGTACAGAGACGCGTAAACTCTCCGCTTTGCCGCGAAAAATCGCCGGTGACGGTCGGTTCAATTATGACATGCTCAAAAATAGCTGAGAGAACACTGCACGAACACTGATTGTCTCTGTCTGTATGTGTGTGCGCAGTGCATCAAAACTATATTGCCTCCGATCAAGAGAGAAATCCTCTCTTTCTGTCGGTGGTCACGAGCGAGGTCGGCGATCAATGCGTGCCGCACTATCGAGTGATTTTGTGGAGGCGTACCGTAAGTAGACAGTATTACTTAGCCGGGACAGCCCGGGTATTTTGGGACAAATTCGTCAAATTATTTACGCTACCCTCGAGTTACCCTCCCGCTGCGAACAAGGCGGGACAACTCCTGCCGGACCTCACTCGGGCAGAATTTTTCACACGCGCGTGGAATATGTATCGTTACGATCTGTCCCAAGGTATGGCTTCGTTGAAATAAATCGATACCCCCATACTTCCTAGCCGATACTCGATTCGCTTTGTGCACGAGAACGAGAGTATCGGATTTGATTTTATCTTATTAAATCTTTTATTTTACGCTACACTCTGCTCCATTTGATCGTAGTAATTACTATTACAGTATAGTCGAGAGAAATAAAATTGTTAGTCGGCTCATAGAAGCGAAAACAATCGCAATGAATTGTTGAATGGTTGTCGAGTAATTATTGAGTAAGTGGAAAATGATTGTCGAATAATTAGAGGAGTGTTCTTCATATGCAGGGCGCGCAGAAGATATCGCTGCCGTACTCGGCGAACAAGACAATAACCATCAGACAAATCCTCAGGTAATCATCCCTGTCTCTTCGTCTCTCTGTATACCCTCGAAAAAAAAAAGAAAAAGAAAAACAGTGGCCGTGTGTAATCTGCTATTGACCTTCCAGCAACTACTACGGTCTCGAGAAGCTCGACAAAGCGCCGCGAGAAGTTTTCACGCCCGAATTGCAAAAGGTAAACTAAAGTTTCGTCGACGTGATTCTCATCGCGATTTCATGCGCGAAACGAGCGTCGAGGGGATGCGGAGGGCTAATCCCATGACTCTTTGCAGGATCTATTACTGCTGGAGGAGCAGGAAGGCTCGGTGAACTTCAAGTTCGGCATCATCTACGCGAAAGAAGGTCAAACCACCGACGACGAGATGTTGTCAAACGGTAAGACACTTGCAAGTGCTGAGCGGGGAACAAAGGGCACAGGGAACGGTGGGACGGGGAATTAAGTGATAATAGATAGCGCTATCGATCCCCCCGCTGAGGAACGTTTCTCATTTGCCCGCAGAAAGAGGTAGCCCGGACTTCGAGAGGTTTCTGGAGATCTTGGGCGAGAGGATACGGCTCAAAGGGTGGGACAAATACCGAGGTGGCCTGGATGTGAAAGGTACGTCGCTAATATGGATATTGGCAGCGCAAACTCGAGATCTGTAATCAGCAGAAGCTCGTTGTAATTGACTCCTCGCCGATCGTTATTATAGGGGAAAATTTAAAAATTTCCTATCTCCTTTTTCCGATCCCAACTAATGAGTCTTCTGCAACGCAAAAGCGTAGTGCAACGAGAAATGCGTGTATGAGGAAAATCTCTTTTAGCGCATTATATTATATATATTATATAATAATATAATATAAGTAGTATGCAAGAGAGAGAGAGAGGAATTTGAATAGTACTTTGCGTTAATTTAATTTCATCAGAGTAGCAATGATTGTTTGCAATGTTAAGAATATTCTTTAATGCTATTTTCGGTAATAAGATAAATGGAAGAGAGATTGAGAGATGAAAATCATTTATGTTTTTTAATATATAATAAATCATTTTCCTCTTTCGATTCTCTCCGAATGTTTCAGTAAACTCGGATTTTTGTTGAATTTTTGCGACTTTCCGTGACTTTTCACGGTACTCGTGACATTCTAGACTTGTAAAAGTCTCTTTCCTTTCTTGTCGACTGCACTCGCGCGTTTTGTCGGCTTTTAGGAGACATGACGGGCAAGGAAAGCTACTACACGGTTTATGCAGGTCACGAAGTTATGTATCACGTTAGTACGATGTTGCCGTATTCGAAGGACAATCCACAGCAGCTGGAGAGGAAGAGGCATATCGGCAACGATATTGTTAACATCATTTACACGGATGATCCGTCGGCCGTGGATACTTTCAATCCAAACTGCATAAGGAGCCAGTTTACCCGTGAGTTAAAGAAACTACGCATTGCTTTGCCTTGAGATTAAATGTTTGCGAAGAACCCCATATATAATATATAAATCTATATTTTATATATAGTATATTGCATGATAATATATTATATAATCCATATATTACAAACATAGTAATCTATGTAATACATGCAATATAAAATTGCGTATAACATATGAAACCCACGGACCTTTGGCCATTATTGTTTACATAAAAAGTGCGCGCTGTAAAATATCGCATTAGCGCAACGATTCTTGTTCTCCTTAGATTTTTTCTTTTTCCACGCCCACAGTTGCTGTTTGCGCGTTCTCGTAAATTTCAATCAATACATTACGTCGCGCACTTGACCTATCTCTTTATTACGTATATTTATTAACAATAACAGTATCTTATTATAGGGCCAGTACGGTTGCAAAAATAACCGCTCAAAGTAAGAGTACTTTGCGTAATGAAAAGTTGAATTTAATGAAGAAAGGCCAAGCCCATTTGCGTCTCATTATCGCCCTTTCTCTTTCCACTCGATTTCCATTCGTTTTTCCGTGACGTTTATCGTTCTCCGCCAATTATTAATCATAGTTTCACTGAGGAAGACAGCGAAGGAGGAGAGGGTGGTATATTTATGGGGAGAGCTAATGCAGAATTACATGCAGAGAATGGCGAAGACCGCTAGTTTTTTTAATGCCGATCCATTTCTGCTTCCTGCTTAGACGTGTTCGCGGTGGTGACGACCGAAGCGAGCGGCAACGGGTGGCGGGTCGCTATTTATTGCGACGAGAATGTACCCCTGTACGGGCCGAGCCTACCCTGCCCTCCGGTTTTCGAGGACCCATATAATCTCCGAGAATTCCTCCTCGTTAAACTGATCAACGGCGAGAAAGCCACTTTCGACACGCCGACGTTCTCCAGAAAGAGAGAGAGGACCCTCGACGCCCTGTTGCGAGACATGTACCAGGAACACTCGCAGGACAGCAAGAGCAACGTAAGTCACTTTGCGAAAACCGTTTTATACTCTGCGTGAATCATCTTTGACGCTTGTAATACTTCCCGCGCGTTCCATTAGCTTTCATTTAGAATTCTTATGGCCGCAGGCGATAATTTCATAACTGGCAGGCGATATTAATAATTGGTATCACGCTGCTAATACATTAGTACTGCAGAATACTCCATTTTCTCGGAAAAACGCAATACAATATTAACATCTGTTTAGCTATTAATAATACGTGATTAGCAAAGAGAAGCGCTTTTCTTATGAATAAGGGAAGCCTCACGAAAAACGTAAAAAGGCTTAGGTTTTAATAATTAACACAGGTTATTTCTCATGAATCAGAGGATAAGAGAATAGTTTAAAGATTAATGATTGGATTCTCAATGATTTTTGCGAGCAGAGCATGCTGAACCGCCGAGCGCTCTCGGACGTCGTGGAGGCGCCGGGACGACGACGAGAGGAAACACGCGCCGTGGAGATGGTGCGGGTCGGACAGGCTTTGAAGCTGGAGGCCATCATGCGGGGTCTCGCACCCACCTCTCTCGCCACGGTCGGGCCCCTCAAGCCCAGGCCATGGGAACCGAGGTGCATCTATCCCGACTTCCCGCACGAGGTCGTCTGCGGTGACGTCTGGGTGGAGAACAGATTGGTCCTCGCCACGGAGAACGGCACCTTCCTCATCCAAGGTAACGGGCTGCTTCGTGGCCTGATCGGGCTAAAGCCTAACGAGACGCGGGAACGCGCGGCAACGGGCGGCTGTATAAATCCACATCAAATCAAAACTCGATAATTGCCCGAGGCATGTAATCGTGCGAATCTTCCACGCGCGCGTTTTCTTGCATCACTCTCGATTTAACTCTTAATTCATTTTCTTGTCAACTTCGATTTACCGAGCTGCTTGATTTACTTGGGAACGTTTGTTCTCACGAATGTCAATTTGTCTCGAAATATGAAAAAATTTCCAAAAATTGTTTAATCAACATTCGCAGACCTAAAAGTTTCAGATATTTGCGTTTGATTGATTATTACTTTATTACAATTGGATTAGCTTTCGGGTTGGAGTAGCGTTTCATGTCACTTTGATTCTGACGTTTCATGAACATTTCAGTCTACTTCATTATAGAAAACTGGGGCAATCTATACTCATATTTCCCGTTGCAAAGAACTATGAATATATAATATATCAGTCTTAAATCATTTCTCCAGAAAAATGAGTGAAAAAAATATTGAAAATATATAACGCTGAAAATGAAAAAGAAGGCTAAAATTCTCGCAATTAACAATTAATAATCTTCCTTGATTTCCTATCTGATGTTTTCCTTCCAGACGGAGTGTCGCACCGACTGATCTTCGACGAGTCCGTGCAGATAAAGCAGCTGGACGTGGTCGAGCAGCACGGCATCCTGCTGTTTCGCGCGAGCGACAAAGGCAAGGAGAACAGCGTGTACGTGTTCCGGCTGCGCGAGTTTGAGATCGACCCGTCCGCGAGGTGCGCCGAGCTGTTCAACAATCGCGAGCTCGACGAGCGGGAGAAGGAGGAGGAAGACGACGACGAGGAAGCCGAGGACGAGGCCGACGAGCGCAATGACGAGAACGGCGAGGACGATGACGCTGACGAATGCGACAACTTCACCCGCGCCACCGCCAAGTTCCAGCCAGTGAGACGAACGCGGTCGCGAGTGCGCGTCCGCGCGCCCGCCGTGCGCAGCCGGGCGCACATCAAAGAGCGGAAGCTGCGGCGCACCAGAGGATCCCACTTGTATAGCATCACCAGGCCGGGCGGCTCGCACCTACGCATGGTAACGTATCGCACGTCTCTTATGGTGTGGCTCACCGTTTCTTGGTGTGGTAATGGTGTGGTGAACTGATGGATGGGATTGGAGGATAAGTCGGCCGGATGTTGGAAACGCGAGGAAAGCGACCGCCGGTGAGCGCAATTGCTTTCCCGATAAAAAAGAGACGAGGATGAATGAGCGAGATAATGTGAGATTTGATTGGATTCGTGGTGCTATTTTGATCCCATTTATCTGCGCTGCAGGATATTTTTCGCATGGATTATCAACTTGTTAATTAATACACCTCAAACGATTTTTATATGGATAGAATTCGGGAGATAATCAGTAATGTGGATTTTGTATTTGTAGAGCATTCCTAATTTCCAAACGAAAACTATTGAATCAAGTGATCATTGATGTAAATAATCGTTGGAGAATTTTGAACAATAACGCTACAACAGAGTTTCATAAGCATTTCTATATGAAATAATTGTAACCGTTAATGAATTACAAATATTAATAATAGAAATACTGATGGAAACACACGTACAATGCGCACATACATATAAAACCGCAAAACGGAGCAAAGCAAAGTTAATCGAAAGATCGATTCATCAAGATTTTCTTGTGCGAACATTTCTCAATTTTTCTTTGCTTCCTGTCTGAAATAACTATTATTTAAAAAAATGTATATAAATAATCAAATTCCTCTGGTATGTTCGACCAAACTGGCAATTTAATCCGAAGAACAAGTACACGACGTTTCGACCCAAATTTCGGGTCCTTTTCAAGTGCGACGAATATATATACACAGTTATTTTCTACAACAATCAATTAACAATTAGTACAATAATACAATTGAATAAGAAACCAAAATAAAAAATCTTACTGGCTGAAAATAACCGTAGCAAATCAAGGAGCATCTCAACTCAATGTACAAAGCTCACAAAGGTCGAGACAAACAACTACTTATTTTTCAGGATGGTATCATAAATAGCTGGTAGGTTATCGGTGTCTTTCTGTAGGTTTATAGAATCAACATGCCTCTTGATATAGAACATTTCGGCAATCTCGCGTTTTCTTCTATGGCACTCATGATGTAAAATTTTTATGTTCTGCCAATCGAATTCGTGGTTATTATCTATTCTATGTGTACTGACTACAGAAAGACAGCTCACATGCTTTGAGATGTCAGATCTTGTTACCATCTGTTACCATCCGAGACTACAGTTCACTGTTGAAATGGAAAATAATGGTTCTATAAACTTTTTGGACATTACTGTTATCAGGGATAATGGCAAATTGATTACTAATTGGTACCGCAAACCCACCTTTTCTGGACGATATATTAACTACCTTTCAAACCATCCGTTAAAACACAAAGTTACCCAGATAGACAAGTCCGCCGAAAGCAGATGATGCTAACTATCTGCTATCAACTATTGCCAGCCAAAAGACAACGAATTTGATACAAAAGTTGTCATTAACGATTAATTCGACAAATTGGTGCCAGAAATGTAACGGAGCTTGCTCACAAAATCTAAGAACAGATTGGCGGCAGAAACCGAGCAGAATCTGCAAACATGGCTTGAAGTCGGATTGTCGACAGAAACCGAGCAAGATTTGCGCACGCGGAATCTAACGGCAGATTGGCAGCAGAAACCGAGCAAGATCTGCGCGCGCGGAATCTAACAGCAGATTGGCAGCAGAAACCGAACAGGATCCGCAGCTTTTGACAGTATTCAAATTTACACGGCTATGAATATGTGTTTTCGCTCCGCACCGCTATGCGGTGCACGCGTCGAGTTCTTACTCGATGTTAAGATTTAGCCTAACAGTTATATAAGTTAATATACGCGCCTTGGCATGATAATATTAATTTTTCTGAAAATTTTGCACTTGCGGCACGGAGGCTCCCATGGACGACGTCCATGTAGTTCACGCACGCGACGAGCAATCTGAAGTTCGAAAGCAAAATTCGGACTTCGGATTAGAATAAATTAACAATAAGAGAGAGATTATGCAACCAACTGTCAGAAAGACACATCAAGCCAAATGTACTTTAATTTAACAAACAACAAATGCGTTCTTTTAACACATGGTAATATAAAATGCCAATTTATAGTGCGTTAAAAGTAAACGCATGCTTTAATATATCGTAAATATGAATGGCCAAAAGCTGCAGATTCTGTCCGGTTTCTGCCGTCAATCTGCCGTCAATCTGCCGTCAATCTGCCGTCAGATGTTAACAGATCCTGCTCGGTTTCTGCCGCCAATCTGCTGTCAGAGTCCGTTAGCAGGCTCTGCTGGCAGATCACTATCCTAATGCGGACATAACGGATGCCAATTTGCTATCAACTTCTGCAGTAATCTGTTGCCAATCTGCTGGCAGATTGCACACATTTTGCTTACTGGGTAGTGTCGTGTCTGGGTTGGTTGACCGGGCTATTTTGTTATCGGATACCAGATTCCATGCCTCAAACGTTGAAACGATACGTACAATTTTACTAAACAACTCGTATCCTTCGCATTTTGTCAGTAGACACATTAATCGTCGACTGAGAGCAATTAAGTTTCGCGACAATAATGTTCACAGTAATATTGACAGGCCTATGGACAATAACTGTGTAATGATTCCTTATGTCAAAGGATTGAGTGACGATTTAGCAAGACTTTTGAGGGGTGTAATGTTCATTGCGTTTATACTGTGCCTAAGAAACTTGATACAGTTATTAAACTAGGAAAAGATATCTTGACTAATAATCAGCATACCGATGTTGTCTATAAGATCGATTGTTTAAACTGCGCTGCCTGTTATATAGGTCAGACTAAGCGACATCTTGAGACCCGCGTGAAGGAACATAGATCTGACATCTCAAAGCATGTGAGCTGTCTTTCTGTAGTCAGTACACATAGAATAGATAATAACCACGAATTCGATTGGCAGAACATAAAAATTTTACATCATGAGTGCCATAGAAGAAAATGCGAGATTGCCGAAATGTTCTATATCAAGAGGCATGTTGATTCTATAAACCTACAGAAAGACACCGATAACCTACCAGCTATTTATGATACCATCCTGAAAAATAAGTAGTTGTTTGTCTCGACCTTTGTGAGCTTTGTACATTGAGTTGAGATGCTCCTTGATTTGCTACGGTTATTTTCAGCCAGTAAGATTTTTTATTTTGGTTTCTTATTCAATTGTATTATTGTACTAATTGTTAATTGATTGTTGTAGAAAATAACTGTGTATATATATTCGTTGCACTTGAAAAGGACCCGAAATTTGGGTCGAAACGTCGTGTACTTGTTCTTCGGATTAAATTGCCAGTTTGGTCGAACATACCAGAGGAATTTGATTAATTATTTTTCCTGGCGGAACAAACGGATTGATTCTAAATGTATATAAAATTATAAATTAAATACTGTATGAAAAATAATTATATCCTGAAGCATAAAATGTCTGCGGTTTCGAACAGTGTGTGGTCGTCGGTCGCCGGCTGACGGTCCTTCAGTGGAAGCACAATGCGGCGTGGACCATCTGGTGCTCCTCGGCCGACACCGACACTGTCGAAGGCTTCCTGCTGCTGAAGGAGTTCACCGCGAGCGAGACTCCCACACTGGTGACAATGATCGAGAGCGCCGATCCGTTGAACGAATGGACCCTCTGCTGCGGCGCCCGTCATCACTTCGAGCTGATTACCGCTTCCGGAGCCTCGAAGATCGTGCACATGGAAGCGACTCCTAAACCACACCTGGTGGCGGCATTGGACCTCCGCGAGGACGAGGAACCCGAGCTGTTGCTTTGTTACAACAGTGAGTCCCACTTTCGTAATTTCCTGCGATCGTACGTGAGATTCGTGCTTGTCGTCTATACGTGCTTCGAATGAATTGATAAGATTCTTCTTCCGCCACGTGGAAGAAAGAACTTTCAAGAAAACAAACAGAGAATTATCTACATACGTATGGAATGAATGTTCAATTAGATCATGGTAATTGCATTGGTATCTCGATTTCAAGATAACAGTTAATAATGATAGTAATTTAGTGATGTTCTGCAGTACGTGGGAACGTATGGATATTGATTCCGTCTCTTGTGTTTCCTCAGATATATGTCACTTTCAAAAGTTGGTGGAGGAGAACACTGCGCCGACCGAGTTCGACTTCAATTGGAATTCGATACCGACAGCCGTAGGTGAGGCAATTTACACGATTAAATTTACACGCCTACAATATAATAATTACTTATCTACACATATTAATTTTTCACCCTTTAGCGTGTATTTCAGTATGATTTTTTTCACGCTAGATTTAGGCTTTAACGTTAATATTCTGCTTCTTTGCGACAGCCTGTGCCTTCCCTTACGTAGTCGCCTTCACCAACGACACGATGGAGATCCGGCTGATAATAAACGGCAACCTGGTCCACACGATTGCCATGCCCAATCTCAGCCTGATCACGTCGAAGCGCGACATCTTCTTCGCGACGACCGCGCCGGAATTCCTGCCAGGGAGATGCGAGCGGATCCGGCTCGACTCGAAGCCCCTCGAGAAGGAGGAAATGCCCTGCAGTCCTCCGCCGCAGTCTTCGTCCTCCCGATCGAGTTTTCAGAGTACGTATCGCCGACACAGCTTTCACGAAATGTAATATTAAAAAATTCAAAACTGATTCGGGCGCTACCCGAAATCCTTCCGTGAACGCAACACATATCACGCGCAAGGTCATCTGACCGGAGAATTTTCCCTTTGCAGACCAGGACTGGAAGCCGATCAGGATCTACCGGATACCGCTGCAGACGCTGTCGAGGAACACGGCGCCCATCTGCAACCAGAGGAGGTGCCCGAGCCCGGTGGAACCGGAAATCGTGTCCGCGCCGCCGACTAGCAGCGACCGGACCTTCCTGAACGTCGAGCCGCATCGCACCCTGAGCAGGTCCTGCAGCAGCAGCCCTACGCCCACGCCGACCACGAACTCACCGTCGCCGCCGTGCAGGAAATAGACGTAGGCACGTTGGCATGATCGCCAATCCGTAGCGTTCTCGATGAGCGATTTTTGCGAGGAATCGAAGGGTGGAGAGAACCGACCGCACGTACCTGATTCTTGTGCCCGTTTGCAAGCGGGCGAACACGTGGAAATCTTTGTCATTGTTATGCTGTTAATAAAACTGTCGCGCTCTGCGTATATATATTAGGTATATGTGAACGCAAGTGCGGCCGCGCACACAGGCACACAATATACACAATACACGTACACACGATTATTACTTGGTAGATTTCTGACGGCAGGATGCAGTGATACCTTAATTACGGAGCGTAACTGCGTGACGTGTTTTTCTTCGCTTTTCAAAGGATGTTTGTATCTTAATATTTTACTATTTTATTCTACATAGGAGCTGTTAAGATGTGTGCATAGCATTTTCTATTTATTTCTAATTTTATGTAATTGATACACCTCTACCGTGTAAAACAGGCTGCTGGAACGCGAGTTCCGAAGGAAGCTGATTGCGAACACTTTTGTAAAAAGCCGCGCTCCGCGGCGACGCGTTCGTTTCAACCCCTCTGCGCTCCGCAGATTTGTTTTACGCAGCACTGACAATGTAATTGAGAAGAAACAAATCTGCGACAGCAGCAGCAGTGGCATACTCTCAAACTAAAAGTGGAAACCAAGTATTTATCGGCAATTGGTTATCATCTTTAATATTTTGTTGGAATCTAGCACAATTTTACTGTTTAACGCAATTTTAACGCCAGACCTTAATGCCAACTCGGAGCCGCAGAGGGTTCTAACATCTTTCCGACGTAACGCGCAGTGCAAGGTAACTTCCAGTAAGTTTCTCGCGAGAATCTACCGCGAGGAGAACGCCGAATGTTCTCTATGCTTAGGCTAAACCACTTTTGCTTCGTGTTCGTCGTCCGTAATTAAGGAGGTAACGGCGTCACGCGAGTGACGGTACCTTACTTAGACAAATTCTCCTTTCGCTTCTGGATTTTTTCAGGTGATATACCGTGTATCGTATAGTACCTCATTGTTTCGAGCAATCGACTTTAACGAGTAGGACCCAGGCTGATGACTGCGACTCGGGTCAACGCCGAGGGTATTTCCGTGTATTTCAACAGCGTGAATCAAACTTAACGCGTATTTAATGCGTATACGAAAAGGGCATTTTTCGAACGTCAGTTCGGTGAATCACGCGTTTCTTCGAACGCGGGGGAGAGGAGGGAAAGGGAGGGAGGGATTAAAGAATGTCGTCGGAGGTGATCGCCTGTGTTGATCGATCTCCGATCGGGATCGGGATCGTCAGGGAGACAGAGAGGTAGAGAGAGAATGAAAGAAAGAGAGAGAAAATGAGAGAGTGAGAGAGACTGAGAGAAAGAACATCCGGCGCGCAGGCATATTTTTATTTAAATAAAGGAATATTAACGCTCGCGCGCGACATAAGTGAGTGTCGATGTCTTTACGCGTCGTGTGTATATAATAACAGAATAAAGCAAATAAAATTCTATGTCATCGTTGCGTTTCCACCGAAGACCGAGCAAGCGGCGATATCAAACGTTAATATTTTTCTCCGATATGTCTTCCCCCGCGACCTCTCATCCTTGATCGTTCCAAGCAATAATTACGAGATGAGATATCTATTGTTAGATCCATTCGATTGTTCCTTGTACACGTTGCTACTATCGTGCGTTATATCAGCCAAATTGAATCACCGCGTCTCAAAATAGATTTTATAGAGAAATGCGCGCTCGTTGTTACGTTTAAAGACCCCGATAACGCGGGAACAAGTGATGTCATCGGAAAGATATATATCAGCTTTGTTATATATCTCTCGAAGTTGATCGATAACGCGAGTTTGCGAGAAACTTGCGAAGGACTTGATTCGCGCGGGGGGAGAGAAGGGGGACGCAGCTATCATTCCTCCCCACAAAGTATCGGGAATAAAACTGTCTCGAATTTTGCGCGATGTATCAAGTTTTCGCGCTTGCGAAACGACAAACGAGAAAAGAACGCTCGATTTGACGTGATAATTTCCATGTTAGAGAATTGTATCGTAAACTATATTTTTCCGCTCATAGATTCGAGATTCGAGATCGATCGACACGAATCGAACGGCCGATTTTAATCGAAAGGAGCGGGCTGCTTCTCGAGGACTCGAGCATTGAATCGGGACGATTTTCGTTTGCTCCGAGTGCGTTTTGCGAGTCCGCTGCGCTCGATGGGACCCCGTATCGCGAGTACATTACGACACTCTATGGCACGTGCCCCAGTAAGCAAAATATGTGCAATCTGCCAGCAGATAGGCAACAGATTACCGCAGAAGTTGATAGCAAATTGGCATCCGTTATGTCCGCATTAGGATAGTGATCTGCCAGCAGAGCCTGCTAACGGACTCTGACAGCAGATTGGCGGCAGAAACCGAGCAGGATCTGTTAACATCTGACGGCAGATTGACGGCAGATTGACGGCAGATTGACGGCAGAAACCGGACAGAATCTGCAGCTTTTGGCCATTCATATTTACGATATATTAAAGCATGCGTTTACTTTTAACGCACTATAAATTGGCATTTTATATTACCATGTGTTAAAAGAACGCATTTGTTGTTTGTTAAATTAAAGTACATTTGGCTTGATGTGTCTTTCTGACAGTTGGTTGCATAATCTCTCTCTTATTGTTAATTTATTCTAATCCGAAGTCCGAACTTTGCTTTCGAACTTCAGATTGCTCGTGGCGTGCGTGAACTACATGGACGTCGTCCATGGGAGCCTCCGTGCTGCAAGTGCAAAATTTTCAGAAAAATTAATATTATCATGCCAAGGCGCGTATATTAACTTATATAACTGTTAGGCTAAATCTTAACATCGAGTAAGAACTCGACGCGTGCACCGCATAGCGGTGCGGAGCGAAAACACATATTCATAGCCGTGTAAATTTGAATACTGTCAAAAGCTGCGGATCCTGTTCGGTTTCTGCTGCCAATCTGCTGTTAGATTCCGCGCGCGCAGATCTTGCTCGGTTTCTGCTGCCAATCTGCCGTTAGATTCCGCGTGCGCAAATCTTGCTCGGTTTCTGTCGACAATCCGACTTCAAGCCATGTTTGCAGATTCTGCTCGGTTTCTGCCGCCAATCTGTTCTTAGATTTTGTGAGCAAGCTCCGTTACATTTCTGGCACCAATTTGTCGAATTAATCGTTAATAACAACTTCTGTATCAAATTCGTTGTCTTTTGGCTGGCAATAGTTGATAGCAGATAGTTAGCATCATCTGCTTTCGGCGGACTTGGCTATCTGGGTGACGCTCTTTTCGACAAAGGGCACAGGGGACTTGCTCAAGTGCAGCGAAATGCGAAGTATCCTACATCGATCAGTGCTGATCTCGATTAGTCGCCATAAAATCTCGGGAATTTTCAAAATACGTAAACAATTCGCAAGATTTCGCGAATACGGTACTTGCCATGCTGAAACGCCTCGTTGCCGAGCGTATCGCGTTATCGCACGTACGTACACGATCCCGATACGGCGTCGGCGTTTATCGCGAGCGTGAGACGCGAGCGTTATCGCCAGGAACTTTACAGGTTCCTTTTTTTCTCCGCTTCTCGAGGGACGATCGTCGCTGTTACGCGGAACGTGTGCGGACACGTAACCCAGCATTCCAACGGCAGGGGCCACCGCAACCGAGCGCGCGACGGGCGACCGTCGATCACACCACCACCGCCACCGCCGCCGCCATGTCGGCAAGCCGGCGAACGGCAAAGAAAAGCGACGTAAACGCGTCGCGTCGTGCCGGAATCTCGTGGTTGCGTCGCTGGCCGGCGAGTGAGGGGGGGGGGGGGGAGCGACTATCGATAGTGTCGACATCGCGCGACGGTGTACTGTACTATCGACGTTGCCTTCGCGGCGCACGGTCACCGCTGTAAGACAGAAAGAAGGAGAAGGAGAGAGACAAGAGAGAGGAAAGAACAGAAAGAGACAGAGACGCAGGTACGAGGGCCACACACGGAAGGCGCTCGCCTTTCGAGAGAGCGAGAGGGAGGGAGAGAAACGAAGAAAAAAGAGAGAGGGGAGGGGAAAAGGAAGAGAGGGAGAGAGAGAGAAAGAGAGATACGACCGAGCGCGAACTCGTGGTGCGCGGAGGTGCCACCAGCCGCGGAGTCAGCGGAGACGGAGAGTCGGAGGTGGCCCGTGCCTGTGGCTACCCGTGACCGCCCGTGGCTCGTTGTAAACTCGTCGCCGTTGTAACGTGACGCGACGCGACGCGACAGCGACGTTGCGCGCGCGCGCGCGTATGTGTGCGCGTGTATATGTGTGTGAGCGTGCGTGCCTCCAACGGAGTTCGTTCGCCCTCCGTGGTTTTACCTACGTCGAGGGTACCCCGACGTCAATCGCGTCCACCGGGAGCAGCGGCGCGAGGTGCTCTGCCGCCGTCTTTCTTTCACGGCTACTCTTGCTCTTCCCTGTCGCTGTCCTCTCTCTCTCTCTCTCTCTCTCTCGCGCGCGCGCGCGCGCGCGCGCTCTTCGTCTCTCACTCCGTCCGTCTCTCTCTCTCTTTCTCAGTCCCTCAGTCGCTTCTCTCTCTCCTCCGGTCTTTCTCTCTCCTTTCTCTCTCGTGCACGCGAGTGCGATCGGTGCCGACCAGTGCGACGTGATACGTTCTCGCTTGCGGATCGCTCGCCCTTCGTTGTGCCTCGGCGCGACAGGATAGGTGCCTCACCGCACAGTGGCCCGCGCGCGCGTCATCGTGAAAAGACTGTCAGGAGTGCCTTACTGTAACTTCTTCACCACGAGTTGACGATAATCGCACGATACGCGTACACGGTGTGCGACAACATCATCATTATCGTCATCGTCATCCTCCACCGTCACTGTCACCGTCACCATCTACCGTGGGACTCCGTGATTGTGCGGGGAAAGGCCGAAGGAGAAAGAGAGAGAGAGAGAGAGTATGTGCAGTGGCCCGTTCGACGACGAGGTAAGAGCACTCCCGCGCGGGGAACCGCGACGGTAACGTGTATTAAGGCCCGTTCGCCGTACAAATCCGAGAGCACGGGACGCACGGAGGTTATGTTTCCCGATGACCCCTCGGACTCCCCCTCCGCGTCCCCTTGTTCCTCTCTTTCCCCCCTCCCCTCGCGGTCGCTTGCCCCGTTCTCTACCGCCCCCTTCCCTACCCCCTCCTTTCTTTCTCCTCTCTCCTCCTCCTCCCGCGTGCCCCCTTTCCCTCTTTCTCCTTCCCACCCCTTTTTCTTTCTGTGTTGCGCGTTCTTTTATTGTGCGCGCGGCGCGATCCAAAGTTTCGCGATTCGCGGCCCGGATACGATTTCGCGTCGCGCACCTGGCGGCAATTTTCGTCTGGTCGCTCCGGTCGACACATTCGGAGCGTTGCGTTCCCTTCTCTCTCTCTCTCTCTCTCTCTCCCTTTCTTTCTTGCTCTCCCTTCCGCGCCGCGAGAGAGCGTACGCGCGAGACGGACGCTCGTCACGCGGAGGCGCGTACGTACTCGACTCGCGTTTCCTTGCGCGTGTCCTATTCTATCCCTCGCTCGCCCGCGACTAGGCCTCAGTTTCATAAGCCTGCCGATGCGCGGTTTCACGAGCTGTCAGCTGTCAGCCGCCATGGTCGTGCCACCTGTCCGAAACTCAATGCGCACGCGTGCCTGCATGCGTGCGTGCACGCTGTCTCTTTCCACTGGCCTCTTCTCTCCTTTCCTTTCCTTCCCATACTCTCTGTCTTTCTCTTTCTTCCTCCCGCGTTCTGCCTCTTCTTCTTCTCTGTATCTCGTACGCTGTCCGTGCGTCTCTGATTTTCGGGCATTAAATCACGTCTTCGCGAGTGAGTTCCGCGCTGGAATCGTTCCTCAGGGGGGTCCGAACCGCATGATAGCCCCCTCGAGAAAGGCGCGCGATCGGGAACGATCGGGGCACGCTCGGAGACCCCGCGTAGAAAAGGCTTGTTGATATTTCGGCGCGCAGGCTTTCTGGCGTGACAGCGCGACCGGCCTTGAGCCCCCTTCCACGTGTCGCCTCCCCTTGCCCGCGCTCCCTCCACCCATCCCCGCTAAGGGCGCACTGCACGATACTCTATGGACCAGTGACGCTCAACGCACAAACCGTTGCTTCATTGCTCTCGCGGAGCTACTCCCGAATTAACGTTCGACAATGCACTTTTAGTGTGATCTTGCTGTCACGATATTATCATGCATGATGTATATCCTTCGGTCTTAATGTTAATTTAATTGTAAATTTACACATTGATCGATTGAAAGTAGTATACTCTGCGATTATGTGAAAATATAATTGCATATATTGTATGGAAAATGATAAGTATAGTTTTCAAAATGTGTACAAAAAGTAATACGCAGAGATCTGCTAAACTTACATTTAACAGGATGGGAGGAACCTGATGAAGGATTGGATGGATTTGAGCAACAGGTGTACCTGAACCTGTTGCAAAAATGAGCGTTTTAGTGTCTATTGACATAGCACGTTAGCGTAATCACGAGAACGCGATCGATACATTAGATAATAAATTCAGGCTCTAAACTCATCGTCACGCGAATTCGCGTTTTAAAATACGTTAATGTCAGGTCTCTAAAAAACGAGATATAATAACATAGATATGCCCATCATAGGAAAACAAGAAAAGGGAATGTAGCTTATATTTGGAATATAGCTCCAAAAACGTACGATCGACATTACCGATCTGAAATTAATTTCATAAATTACTCGCCAATTTACATATTAATTATTTATATATTAACCACATGTGCAAATTTTTTCAAAATTGACAACGCAAATGCGTTCCCTCATCACGCTTACCTTCAAGAAGACTGAATCTAGGTTCGTGAAAAGACCTATTAGTATGAAATTTGATTTATTTCAACGAGAGAGCATCTAGAACATCCCGCTGCTTTAATTAAAAATGACGCAAGAGCATTTATAATCCACGGGGATGAATTAAGACAACGTTTCAAGGAAGACACTCCGGTCGGGGCACCACTGCTCCTTACGAACCGCGAGTCTCGCTCTTTTCCCTCCCGTTCCCTCTTCTCTCCCTTCTTTCCTCTCTCTCTCTCTTTCTCTCTTCTCGGATCCCGATCCCGATCTCGTCTCATCGCGACGCGTCTCGTTCGGCACGTTCGGGCCCTCTCCTCTCCTTTCTCTCGCCGCGGCGGTGGCGGCGGCGCGAGTGCGGATGCGAAATCGCCGCCGAATCGTCGTCGAGGCGGGCGTTTCTCAAGGAGAGCGAAGTGACCGAGCGCTGCCGCGGAACTCGCTCTTGGAGTTCGGCGGCGATTGAAGCTAGCCGCCGGGGAAGGTAGAGGGGAGGGACGCGGAGGGCGGCTGAGAAAATCGCTCGCTCGCTCGTTTGCTGGAGAGAAAATGAAACGGGAACGAACGAACGGACACGGGCGTCGGCCCGTAGCGGTGTAAGAGCGCGCGGCACGCTGCGGCGATCGCGACAATGGGTGGTATCGGCGTGCAATTCGCGCGCGGGTCGCGGGTGACGGCGGCGACAATGACGACGACGACGAGCAGACGCGGGAACGCGCGAATGTCCTCCCCGTCTCGGATGGACCGGGATCGGGCACTCCACCTTGACGGCTCCACCTACGTCGCGCGCGGAGCGTTCCACCGCGGCACGCTCGCCTTTCGCTCCGCCGTATCCTGGTATACGGGGTGTCCCGGTAGTGTTCGCGCGTTGCCCGGGAAATTAAAACAACTCTCTCGAAAGTTTCCCGATTGATCTCGCTTGCTCGAAATTTTCTGTCGAACGTTTCTATCCAACGGCGACTGTTCTGATGTTCCTCACGACGTATCTATTGGGTCGTCCGGAAAGTTCGTGCCGATTTTTAATACATGGCGTTGGAACATGTCTGAATATATCAATGTTATTGAAAACATACGATTTATATACATATGCTTAAAGGTGACATTTCAACGCATCTTTAGGAAAAAAGTTGTTTCAGATAAATTGATTCGTGTCAGTTTTGTACTCTTTTCAAGATGGAAGAAAACAAAGAACATTTTAGACACTTGACGCTTTTCTATTACCGGAAAGGCAAAAATGCCTCACAAGCAACAAATTCGATATGTTCTGTTTACGGAGAAGGCGCTTTAGCTGAAAGAACCGTACGTAAGTGGTTCGCTAAGTTTAGAGCTGGTGATTTTAACCTTAAAGACCAAGAACGCTCGGGCAGACCTCTACTACTGATGATGACCAAATCAAGACACTGATCGAGAATAACCCGCGCTACACGACACGTGAATTAGCAGAGATACTGAAAATATCGAAAACCACTGTCCACGATCATGTAGTGAAGCTTGGTTACGTAAGTCGCTATGATGTATGGGTTCCGCATAATTTGGCCGAAAAAATTTAATGGATCGCATTTCCATCTGCGACTCGCTGTACAAGCGCAACGCAAACGTACCATTTTTGAAGCAATTAGTGACGGGTGACGAAAAATGGATCATTTACAACAATGTAGAACGAAAAAGATCCTGGGGTAAGCGAAATGAACCAGCATTAACCACTCCGAAAGCCGGCCTTCGTCCAAAAAAAGTCATGCTCTGTGTCTGGTGGGATTGGAAAGGAATCCTATATTATGAGCTCCTACCACACAACCAAACGATAAATGCAGATAAGTACTGCTCGCAACTGGACGAATTAAAGACAGCGATTCAGGAAAAACGTCCAGAATTAGCTAATAGGAAGGGCGTCGTGTTCCATCAGGACAATGCCAGACCTCATGTTTCTTTGACTATCCGACAAAAATTGTTGGAGTTTGGCTGGGATGTGCTACCTCACCCACCGTATTCACCAGACATTGCACCTTCAGACTTTCACTTATTTAGGTCTTTGCAAAATTCTCTTAGCGGCAAGAACTTCAACTCTTTGATCGACATAAAAAACCACCTTGAGGAGTTTTTCGCCGAGAAACCTAAGAAGTTCTGGGAGAATGGAATCTTCCAGTTGCGTGAAAGATGGACAAAGGTTGTGAAACAAAACGGTGCATACGTAAGTCAATAAATATTTATCGACATAAAAAAATGTTGCCTTTGAATTTTCCTTCAAAATCGGCACGAACTTTCCGGACGACCCAATACGTGTGACAATTCTTTTTTTTACGTAATAGATGTCGCGGAATCGTCGACCTTTAATTAATCCGACTTATCGTGGTTTCACCGTTTCTCCGCGGCCACGTAAAACGATCCTTGCCGCGCTGACGCGCGGTAATGTTTGCGGAGCGCGACAGGATGAATCGATTAACGTCCTTCAGCGGAAAAAAGAACGTGCGATCGATTAGATTAAGCGCAGCAACGCGCGTGTACGCGCGAACGTGCGAACGTGCCAACGCGCGTTGGATCTGCGCGTTTGCTCGACGTTTGCCCGTTTCGGAGCGCCGCGCCGCGCCGCGCTCGTCTGTGCGAGTGAAACGGCGAAAGTACGCGCGCGTTGCACCCTCGTTTGACCGCTGTTTTTTCCATAGCGCCGGAATGATACGAAAGGTCACAGAACGCTTAGAAGAACTTTCTCTGCGTTTGGTGGTCGTTAGACTCGCGTGTGCCAAGTAAAACTATATTTACCGCTCACCGGCACACACACACACGTCGCGCAGAACGCGCGTTCTCTTCTTTTCCGAACCGCGCGATTTACGCGAGGAATCGATTCGATCCACGCTTGTCCGTACTGGCGAAATATTTCGCAATAATCGCAAAACGCGGTTTCGCGATATACGAAGGATTTCTCGTTTGGGTTTTCATTTGATTCTAGAAGCGCATTTCTGGAAAATGTTTTTGTTACTTTTTTTCCTCGCAAAAAAAATAAAGTGCGCGAAAGTTTGATATAATATAAGATTAATAAGCCTTGAATCGAGTTCCAAAAATGGAAATGTGCAATTAAATTGCATTTTTAATTAGTTTCATATTTGTAGGAATTCAATTCTTCGTTTATCTTCTCTTTTTCATAGACCTTTTTTTATCAACTCTGTACACAAGAAAACGTATTATATCTCTATCACAGAAATGATGCTTGATTTTTGCTGGGGAATGATTTTTGATCCGGGAAAGGATTACGTCGCTAGATTTGCACGCGTATGAAAAACCCTAGGTAATAAAAGGCTCGCCGTATGATCCGTCGTGTAGAGAATGACGTAAATTCTTAAACATCGGTATTTGTAATCACGGCGATCGTTAACCAACACAACACTCTTGCGGTATTACATTTCCTCGAGTAAAAATAAATAACGATTACGTAGTAGCCTGTAAGTCTACAGACTTACATAAGGAGCAACATCACTCGTTACAGCTGACGTGAAAAGAAATCGGAGATATTCCCGCATAACTGCACGCCCGCGACGTTTCGCGCAACGAAAAATCACCTGTACGTCGTCAACTTAATAATAAATCGCTCTCATACGTCGTTAAATGCGTACCCTCCACCGCGCAACGCAATTTATTAAAAAAAATAAATATTAATGCCACCCACGTGCGTAACCAACGAATCGCATTTCCCACATAGATGCCACATTATCTATAAGAATATCTCAATTCAGTGTAATTAATTGAATTATAGCTGCCACATCATTATATAACTGCAGTTTTGTAATCGATGCCTGAAATTGTCTGAACATCGTTCTTGAACATCTTTACCGACAACACGAATTCAGTTCTGATACAATATCCTTTTTTCCAAGATAGTTTTCTCTCCCCGATATATGTACAAGAAAGAAAGTAAAATCGCAATCCGTTAACGGGATTAATTATAGATTATTAATATAATCGATAATTATTTTTAATTTAATCGAGAAGTCCGAGCAATGACTGCGAAGGCAGCAACACTTCAATAATTCATAATCGCCTGTTGACTTTTGAGGGTTGCGAGGAGTGACATGGATGACGTCCATCATTATTGCGTATTCCGGCAACCCTACGTACGGAAGGAAAAATATCGCGGTGGCGATCGCGATGACGCCGTCGGCGACGGCGGGTCTATCCGCGAGCGTGTCTCTCGCGGGTCTCCCGCGGGGTAATCGCTCCTCCACATTGCGCAAGCGCGCTCGACACGATCTTATCGGGTTGGCGGGTGCAGAGCGTGCACTCTGCACGTGCGCGTGTGCGTACGCGCACACGCTCGCGACACCGGCGTGTACGCACCGTCAGTCACACCGAACACGCCCACGAACACACGTCCGCGCGAGTGTCGGACGTGTTCGTGTGGATCGGAGTCCTTAGAGTCGATATATATCGATGCGCATGCGCGCGGGCGTGCGTATGAGAAAAGATAAAAATGAGCGCCGTGAAGGCGGCGAGGGACAGGGGAACCAAGTACGTGCTGGAAACTCCCTGGATCCTTGAGACCACGCGGATAGGCCTAGTAACTTATGAATATTGATGAACCTTTCTCGACGCACCGACCGCGAACCGCGCCTTGCTCCGCGCCGGTTTCCACTCGGGGCGACTATCATCGTCATCTTCCCCTCGAGTCATCCGTCCGTCGAGTCGTGGTTTTTCGGCGTACGACCGAAGCGAGGAAGGGGTCGACCGATCACTCGTCCCCCGCGTTCTATCCGATCGCTCGTTTTTCGCCGATCAGGAATGCGGTCTTTTAATCGCGCGGTGTCCCGCAAATTTGAGTTACCGCGGTGGCTTTCGAGTAAATTGAACTTTCGAAACAGTCAGCGAGCCGATCGCGCGAAGAATTCATTTCTGAATTCCGCGCGGGATTATTCGATCAACGCACGCAGCGCTAATTATCGATCGCGTTGAATTTATCTTTACGCATTCCGAGCGGAAAGGAAGGAACGTCGGGAAGAACCGGTTTGCGGAAAACTCTGAATTCCATTCCGGTGCTGCCGGTATTCCGTTCGTGAATTCCGACGAAGGCGTAGGACGAAACTTGTAACAGCAAACTGCTAAACGCCCAGACACGTCGGCTCGCGTGTTCGCGTCTTGAGGCTTTTCTCGCGCCACGCGATCGTAATCGGCCTCGTGGTTTCACGTTTTAATGGATTCACGCTTTGACGCGATGTAAACGCGAGCGTGCGAGCGTGCGAGTGACCCTGTTCCTCCCTCGCGTGCGGTGTCCGAGGGAGGTAATATTAGACGAATGACGCCGGGGCAGTCCGGCGTATCGCGTCTATAAAGTGAAGATCTTCCCACGCGTGCTCGCACCTCGCCTGGAAAAAGCTTTGAGCCAAGGCTCTCCTCGGCCGGAATCACTCAAACGGAATCGCCGTGCACGACTGACGCCTCTTGGACGCGCGTGCACGGATCTTCGCTCTCCGCAAAGGTCGTCGGTTGCAAAACGTGCAAACATGCGTCCGGGAGGGACAGATCGCGGCGCGACGCGAGAATCTGCCCTCTTCGCGCCACTCGCGCGCGAGAAAAAGGGGAGAAACTGTATCTCCGCTACAGTCGCCCTGATAGATACCGGTTTCGAAATTGCATCGGCTCGTCAACGTGGCGGGCAGCGATCTCGCACTCTCGAAACGGCACGACACGCTACGCGCGCGTTACATTGGCGGAAAACTGATCGCGCCATATGCCAGGAGCCGGCGGAAATTTTTGGAACATTGCCGGGAATGTTAAACTGCTTCGGACTATTTCTGAGTGACTAAATATTTTTAAGAGAAATCGATTTCTCACTTCGTCGACTTCGTCAAGCTCGTTGACACGCTACTCTCTCTTCAAGAAAAATTGAGTTGAGCACCCACAGAAAAGATTTCTGGACTTAATGCTATTACTCTTTAATCTATCATAAAATAAGATCGCTATAGCGACAATCATATTTATTATTGAAAAGAAGCATATTTTAATCTTGAATAGAAAATTCGAAAATCTAGATTCAAATAATCTTGGTGCTATCTCATTCATTTTCTCAGAAGGATTTAGATAAAAATTTCTAGCAAGTTCAAAATATTCTTGATTTAAGAATATTGTGAGATCTAAAAGACATCTTATTCTATTCTTCTAAGAGAATTTGTAGAATCTGCACAAAACGGCCAATATTTATGTGTTGCAATCGAAAATCGGGAAAGTGTTTCTGTGTTTCTGTTATATACAATGAATAAGTGCAATACTCTACAAGAAATATTAAAAGATATGGAAATGTCTTATCTCGAATCTTATTTCTCAAGTAAGTATATATAATAATCCTATACCTCGAGCGGCTCGGCACTCGCCTCCGCGCGCTCTGGATTCGCTTGACTTTAATATTCAATATTTCGATTATTATTGCGAATATCGCAAAACGGTATAGGACTTTTCTCTTCGTCTCGATCCGCTCTACTCGTGTACGGAAGCTGGGGCGATCATTACCGGACACCCTGTATATACTTACTTGAGAAATAAGATTCGAGATAAGACATTTCCATATCTTTTAATATTTCTTGTAGAGTATTGCACTTATTCATTGTAAATAACAGAAACACTTTCCCGATTTTCGATTGCAACACATAAATATTGGCCGTTTTATCGGAATAAAGGACGCAGAAGCGCCGAGTCGACGAGCGACTGTGAGAAAATGATGCGTCGACATCGACAAAGCCTACTATAAAGTGGCGCTAATATCAAATTATTCTACATACAAGAATATATAAGCATAAATTTGTATATGTTACTCTTGTCTCGAGACAGTAAGACAATCTTATTTAATTCGAGAGAGAAGAATAGAAATTACTGATTTAAATTAAAAATTGCTTTATTTTCATATTTTTTATACTTGTAATACGATTCAATTAGTCAAGAATATTTTTCGTCTTGTTATCAGAAATCCGTTCTGAGGGTGAGTGTTTATATCCTATTTCCAGAGCAAGCTTTACGGCAAAAAATTGAATCTTCATTCAAAAATTGAATCTTCACAATTCTTTCAAGCTCTTCTCTGACAGAAATCGTAATTGACATCATCTCTTCAAATAATTTCAAAATTTTCCATCTCTCGTTTGATGCAAACTTTACCAAAGGCTCTGCTCGCGTTTTCCTGAAATACCCGGATACCGGGCTATCGATTACCACTGGTTCCGGCGAGCGTGTGTCGGCGAATCGGCGATGTCGCGCCGTCGCTGCGAAAAGGAAACGCACGCGTGTAGCCGTGCACAGGCAGCCGGCCGCGAGGCGGTAGCCGCGCACTCGCGCGACTGTGAACCGGTTTCCGATGCCGCTCAAAAATGCCCCACCGTCGGCAATAATAATTTTAATCGACACCCAGGCCGTTGCCTGCCTGCCATGCTCGCTCGCTCGCTCGCTCGCCTGCCTGTCTGGCTGTCCCTCTCGCGTACACGCTCTCACGCTCGCGCGTGCATTCGCGAGATGTCGAAGATATGCGGCTGCCGGAGCCTGTGACCGGACTCCCGGCTTGACAAGGCGCACACTCTGGCCCGGGTGAAAGGAAAACGCGCGCGCCTACCACCTTCGGCTTCAGCATCGGAGACAGAAGGAGAGAGATTCCACGAGGCGAGACGAGGCGAGGAGAGAGGCACGGTCACCCCTCGCGTGTTGCGGCGAACATGACCGACCGCGGGAGACACGCGGAGTTTTCGCGGAATGCCGCGGTGGTTCGTACGGCCACGTCTGGACGAGCGTTAGGGTTAAGCTGATGTGACACGACGACGTGAAACAGCCGCGAGTAAGTGCCCTCTCGGAAAAGCGCGGCTCCGCGGGCTCGTGGTTGCAGTTGAATCGAGATGACCAGGTCAGATTGAAAGCTTGCGCGAGAAAGCTCGCGTCGTTAATGCTAAAGTCGTGTATTTGTTGGGGAGTTTCTTCGCCACTCGATCACGGGATTAAAGAGAATTGGTTCAAGTCTCCTGGAAGATGGATGGTTTGCGAAGTTCCTAGGAGACTCTTTGGATTTCGATATAATGCTTGACATTAAAGAGACGGAAAGAAGAGAGAAAAGAGAAAAGAATTTGAAAAATGTGTCGCTTGCCAATTTAATTGTATAAGTTTTCTTTAATCTAATTGTAAAGATGTCAACATGTGAATAAAATTTTTATGTTAGGAATATAAAGTAGTATGGTAATTAGTAGTAGTACGATAATGTTAAAAGAACGAGCTCGCCTTAACATTTAAAAAATTAGAAAGTCTCATACTTAAACTACTGTTTCTTTAAAAAATCACTTATGAGATTTAAATAAAATATAAAAATACTGTGTGACAGTATCCTTTTTCTGCTTTGACTTATTTCGCTAAAATCGCCAACGCCATAAAGTATTCGCGGAAAGTGCGGATTACCGCTGGAATAATCGTGCTGGTTCGCGACAGACGTCGACTATCGCGTTAAGGCACCGAGAAATGGAGCGGTGTGCATGTTACAGCCGAGGAAAACCACTCCAGTTCGAGATACCGTTTTATTTCGTGCAACGCACTCGTACCGAGTTCGCACGATCGGCTGTCCCTCGCGCTCGCCATTAAATAAGAAATCGTCTAGCAGGACTTGTGCCCGTTTGATCGCCGTCTCACGGAAAAACTCACGTTGCTGCAAGAACGGCACAATGCAAACAGCAACATTGCACCGTGGTACCGTAGAAAGCACAGCGAGCGGATCTATTAATAATCCCGACATTACTCATTTTTTTCACGATGACTCTTTTTAGAAAGCGTTTGAAGCCGGCGCTGTACGCGATTCCGGTGGACGTTAATTTCCGATGAATTTACGTCTTGACGAACGGGGAATATGTTTATCGATATTATCTTCTTCCTGCACGTTTGTCGCGTTTTCTCAAAAGCAAGCAGCCTAATAGAACATGTATTAAGAGCGACACGATAATACGCGGTACGTGACAGTGAAATACGGTTGACGCCCACTTTCGTAATACCGAACCTTCGGAGTTTTGATATCACCGTTTAAATATAATAATGCCGCGGTATCGCGCGCCATTATTATTTCGTCTTGCTGGGATATTGTGTGCAGCAAAATCCGCGCTGCTGTAGGCGGTAATATATTGTACTTGCTTAACGCTAATCTCGGCAATCTGTCTTGCGAAACGCTTCTGAGTTCCTCATCATTGAAATTTCTTCTTACGTCTTTGAACTTATATTATTTTCAGTTTTATATATAATAAATTGTATCTCTATATATATATATTTCTTCCCATATATGTGTATTTCCTTTACTTGATAAAACGGCAAATATAATACAAATATTAAATAGAACAGAAAAATCCTATTACAAAAAGCAAAGTTTCTTCATCTCTTTCTCTCTCTCTCTCTCTGATTGCATTTGTATATTTTAAAACTCATATCACCCTTCCTCGGAATTTTTCGTTGCGAAGCAACTTTCACTAAGTCCTTTCAGGTTTAACAAGTTTCGGCTCGGGAGCGTTTGAAAAGCGAGCGGCGCGTAAAATCGGCGACCAACGATGACCAACCGCAAAAGTCGCCCGATAGTCCAAGGACTGGCGGGCAATCACGTCGGGCTCCGGCATGCCGATTCGTTGCACGCGAGCGTTACACTTGACCGGCGGTGTTTCCTCGTCGGGGACGGGGAGGCCCTAACGTAATACACGCGGGGAGAGACAACGTGATGGCGGCGCGCGGCGCGGAGGAGCGTCGCGTCTTTCACGGTCATTCCGTGGGGCTGCCGATCGGGGACTCTGTTCGCGACCCGCTTAAAATAGAGCCGCCGGTATACTCCGTAGGTCGTCGATCCCTCTTCCGCGTCACCTGCCATGCCGCCTGCTGCCGCGAAGCTCGTGTCAAGATACGAGGAAGCAGGCGCGCGGCCGCGCGCGCAACCACCCCGTCGCGCCGCGCGCCGAGACGCCCGCTCGTCCGCGCTCGCCCTTGCTGTGCCGATGTCAAGAAACGGCACACCGATCGAACGGTCATTGACTAAAGGCTTCGACGGTAAATAACCTCACGGCCGTTACCGCGGACCGCGTTCTCTCTCTCTCTCTCTTTTTTTTAAGAGAATACGAGGCGAAAAGGGTTGCTAGAAGAGGGATCAGCGCAATAAAACGTGAATGAGGACTCGATGCATCTCTTTAGAATCTTTGTCTCATGACGATCTTTGTGATCGGCCTGGTCAATGCATTTCTGCCCGAGCTCTTTAGATCCGTCAATTTCTTTTTCTTGTTTCTTAATTTGTAATTATTTTTAAGAAGACTGTTTTGTAAAACATGTCATTTTATGACGATCATGTTTGGAACATGAGAATCGTTCGGCCATTGAGAAGAGGGCGGATTTTTTGTCGACATCCTTCGAGGTCAGTACGGCGCTCGGGCTGTATCGTTTCGCGATTCTGATAAGAGCGCCGATCGCATTATCGTGGCGCGGAGGACGGTGCTTTGTTCGCGAGCCTGCTACGGTAGGCAGAACGGATATCGTACAGTCGAGTAAAACGAGGAGATCCCACACACGGACACAACTTGCACATTTTATAATGAGCTCGTTGCTGATTCGCCGCAAAAAGAGGACGAGGTGTACAACGCAGGCCAGAAAATCGGCTTACGGGGCGCCCGTGCAGCACGTGGGAGTGCAGCCAAGCGGCTTTCGCTAACTGCATTTACGGTTGTTGCTCCCTTCCGTGACTCATTTTTATCCTCTCCCGATATTGTTATCGTGCCGCGTAAAACCCACCAGTGGCCAAAGACGTCGCGCGGAACGCGAGTTGCGTAAAGCGCAGCGCGCAAGTTGATCCCGGCGAATGCAAAGCTGCGAAAACGCGAAGCTTCGCATGACAAAAAGGTTGCAGAGGTACACGCTCCGTCATTGGATAAACAAAGGTGTCCATCTGAACTGATGTCGCTGGCTTATGTGCGTCGCATCTCAGAGATCGTTAAAGATCATCGCGATGATCGCCAATGGCGAACCTGTCTTCCCCCATTGTCCGGGAACAACGGTAACAAACGAGCCTACAACGAAGCGACGTAAAGGACACACAAAAGACGTCAAAGCGGCTCTCACCATGGCCCGATCGGTCGTGCCTACCTGTCGAGGCGGGCTAGGGAGCCTGGCGCAGCGTTTTTCTCGATTCTCGCTCTCTCTCTTTCTCTCTTCTCGGCTTGCGAGCCGACGCTTCCTCTGACCGTCCTTACGCGATGTCACTGACCCGAGTCCGTATCTCGATGCACAAGAATAAGGAGGAGCAGGAGGAGTAGAAGGAGAAGCAGAAGGAGGAGGTAAAAGAGGAGGAGGCATGAGATTCCATCGTCGTAGTCATCGTTTGTCGTCACCCACGGCTGGCCGGCCTGGTCGCCGCCACTGACAATGTGAAACGACGACGACAATGACGATGATGATGATGGTGGCGGCGGTGGCGGTGAAGAAGAAGAAGAGTGTAATAGTGTTGCACCGGTGCAACACGATGGCGTGGCCGCGGCGGCGGCCTGGCTCCGGCCGCTCGTGCCCCCGGTTCCGACTCGGCTCGACGCGGCCACGGGCGACCGCGACGCACCCGTGGTGGGGAGAGAAGACCTTGAGCCGCGTCACGTGACCCCGAAGGTGCATAGGAGGCCCGGGTAGGGCGGTCGCGGAGGGCCTTGAACTTACCCGGCCGACGTCGCCGAAGCCCGGCGTCCTAACTATCGCGAGCGCGTGCACGCGCTCTTCTCAAATAGCGAGCGAAGAGAGAAAGAGAGACGAGACGAGAGAAGAGAAGAGAAGAAAAGACGAGGAAAGGGAAGAGAAGATACGCGACGAGAGATCGATGCCACGTCGCTAAAGACTGCGGTATCGCCTCCGACAATCGCCATCTTTCTTTTTCCCATAACAATTTCGCCGATATATACGCTTCGACTCTCGCGCAAAGCGACGAGAGGAGAGTAGAGAGGAAGACGAGCGTGTTCCGCTCGCGCACTCTCGGGGCGTGTACGTACGCCCGTTTCCGAAAACGTAAGGCTGGCTCGATCCTCGCGAGTGCCGGTATGCGCGACCCGCACTCGCAGGGGCCGGCCGAGCTACCTGCCGCTGCCGTTGCGCCCGGTACGTACGATGGGCTGCCGGGACGACGACACACTCGGCGGTACCGCGGCGGTGGGACCGCACATCGGTCCTCGATATGCTCGACCGCTTCGGACCGCGCCGCGCCGCGCTGCGCTGCGCGTTCCGCTCGGCCCCGCCTGTGTCCCCCTCCGTCCCCCATCCATCGTTCGCAGCTAACGCTGTTACACTGCTCCTCGCGGCGAGGTACACCTCGGGCGCGTCTTGCTGCACTTCGCGATAACTAGTGCAGCAAGATTACTCGGGTACCTATCTACGTTGTACGTACGAGAGTACGGTTATCGCGTTTACCTGTTCGACGCGTCGTAGCCGAGCGCTGCGCGTACGCACGTACGGCTGCGAGCAAGGTATCTACCTGTCCGCGGTGGCTCGCTGCGCATTATAAGATGCGTAAAATAAGATAGAGTTATGGGCGACGCTACGATACTCGTGCAGCGCGACGTATCTCGCGTCGTATCTCGAAGAGCAGCAGAAAGGTGTTGCGTAAAAATTGTTGACTTCAGATGGAGAGCGAGAGATACTTTAATGCGCGTAAAGGAGCGTTTTGAGAATCGTCGTTCACCTTACAATCTCGCAAGTCACGTTCACTTGTTTGTTCACGAGAAGTTTAAACGATTTTATGAAATTAGTGTCTCAAAACCGGTCTATTTTACACGTAAAAGGAATTCGAAAGTTCGTACTTGTTTAGATTTTTTGACACTCCTAAATTAAATATTATATATTGAGAAATAAAACGGAGAAAGCGGTATTTTGAAACATTTGTCGTGGAAAGATCGAGTCTCCTAGTTCAAGTCCTCGTTATTTACTGGCGGACATGGTGGAATACTTTGCACATGACGGCGAAGTTGCAATCTGAGTTATTTCTTCCGAGGACACGTCACGCGGACTCGCGAGGTGTTAATCGTCGATGTGAGGTTCTCGGGGAACGGGCGTGCAAGTTCCCCGTGTATGCCGCGTACGTGTCTGCCACGTAAATTATTTTAATTATCCGAGCGGTTTACGCTCCAGAGCGTGTGACCTAGATGAACGATTTTGCAATACGCAAACGCCAAGGAAAAGAATTGATAACGAACTTAACAGATCGGAGAGCAGCGTGCTCGCGCGACCTTTTTCGTTCGCGAATGTTTCGAGCGCGGATCAAGCGTTTGATCGGGCGAACACGATCATCACGAAGAGCACAACGGAGAGTACGCCGACCGACTTTGTTTTTTCAATGACGGGTCACCTCCTTTTAGTCGCGTATTGCCATTGTCCGTCATGTGACCGACCGAGTGCTGCTCGTCCCGCACGCATTTGCGCCATGTGCGGGCGTGAGTGAACGCGTGCGTTTCCGCGCGAAGGTCGTTCGATGGTTCCGCGGGACCGGAAGTGGGCCGGCCTTGCGGTACGGCCATCAGCGTAACCTTGTGGGAGAGAGAAAGAGAGAAGAAAGGGAGACGGAGAGAGAGTAGACCCGACTGTCTGTGTCAGCGCTCGTGTGTGATTACGTCTAATCGCGCGACTAGATTTTCGGCAAGCGATCGTGCGAGAAGCTTAGTCGTCTCCGAGCGTCCAAAGATCGCCGAGCGTTCTCGGTAACCTTGCGAAACCGGATCGTCGTATAAACTGTGGTTTGGAAAGTGTATCTGGGAATCTCGTAATCGGAATTAAATTAAATTCTTGCCTGAGGTTCTCAGTCAGATCTTTCGGGCGAGCGAACAGTCGAATATAAAGTCGAACATGATGTCCACGAGGGATATCGATTCGTTTATTATAATTCTAATTTCCACGAATTTAATTCAGATTAAATAACTGCGTGGGCTCCTCGAGATAATGCGGGACGAAATATACATATTATGCACGTCTCATTGACTCCACTCGGTATTTGCGTGCTTCGTATCGCGAGAACTCTTCATAGATGCGTATAAAATTGCACTTAAAATATATTAAGTGAATCCAGAAAAATATTACGCTCAGTAAACATTATGTTTTTCTGTTTTTAGTAATATAGACGATAGGGAGCGTGAGATCGGAGCACGGATCGTGCATAACCGTACGTAGCCCTCCTCCCCCCCTGAGGATTCCCGGCGGTACCAGCGAGGGGGTCCGCTGTAAGGATGCTGTACGCTTTCGCCGTGATCGAGAGGCCGCGAGTCGTATCACGAGCTTGCAGCAGCGTAACCAGCTGAGAATGTCGGAGCAAAACGGGCCCAGCGAGGGCCCAGGACCAGGGCCCGGCTCGGAATCGGGCTGGTGGCCGTCCACGCAGACCTGGAAATCGTCAGCGGCCGCCACGTCGTCGACCTCATCCGCGACCTCGACCGCGGCGGCGGGTTCCGCGTCCGTTTCCGTCTCCTGCGCCGCATCCGGCTCGTCCACGACGAGCTCCTCCACCTCGACCAACTCGTCCGCGAATTGCTGTCCCTCATCATGCATCGGCGTTTCCTGCACGATGAGTCCGAGCCGTTCCACGGAGACGGGGAAAAACGTGTCTGTCACTGCTATTAATGTACCGCCCAATCAAGAGATGCACGATGGTAATTATCTCCCTTTTATCATTCAAAATGTAAATTCTAAATTTTAATTTTAATTAAATTAAATTAATGTTTTAATTAAATGTAGAGTTTCTCCTCTAAGCGCGCGCACTTTGTGATTTATAATAGTTCTTACATCATTGAAAACTATTTGCAGCCCTTTTCTTTAAAATGCTAGATGTAATGCTATGATTCTAGGTAAAGGGGTGTGTAAATATCTCGGGGGACAGAATGGCGTTACGGTGTCGGTAGTATCGACTTCAGTATTGGGGTGCGGGAACGCAAACGCCGTACCGCCTAGCGGACTTTGTGCAAACACGGGGCCGCATAGTATCGGCATCGGAATCGGCGGCATCCTCGCCGCGAATGCAGCCGACATCGACGACCCCGAGGACAGCGACGGCGAGATCAGCAAGATCGATTTTAGAGGGGTCAATCTGCGCTCGAAGAAGAAACGCGATGTATCGGGGAATCAGAACGGCGACAAGATCGCCGACGGAGATGCTAACGGCGACGGCGGGGGATGTTGCGACGATAACTCGCAACAGCAACCCGAGAGACCTATGTCTTGGGAAGGAGAGCTGTCGGATCAAGAAATGTCTTCCAATACAATCACTAATCAGGTGGGGATTACCTTACGAGCTACGTGAAACGACGAGCAAAGATTTCGAACGTAAACAGATACTTTATTTTGGAAAATTAATTAATCTTGAGTATAGAAAATTAATTCGCCTTAATTATCTTAATCATCAGAGATCATCCTTAAGATTCGTTGAAAGTGAAAATATAATTCAACTTAATTGCACGGATTGCATCATGAAGAAAGGCTCTTAAAAATATGCAAAGTGGAAATACGCATTACAATGCCTCGATCGCATTGATTTCAGGACCATCACGAGGAAACGTCCATGGAAGGAGTTCAGGTGTGCAGCACGAGTCCCGGACCCATGGAGCAAAAGTTCCCGATCAAGTCGGAGCCGGATTTCCGGTCCAGCCCGGGTTTCACGATCGGATCGTTTCACGATGCCGGTCTATCCATGACGCACAACCAACAGCTGCAGCAACAGCAGCAGCAGCAGCGCGGTATCGAGAATCTCGAGCAGACTCAACAGAGCGACCTGCCGCTTCTTGTAGGCAAACTTCTCGGCGGATACAACAGCTCGACGCCTAATCACAGTCCCGTTCTTAATCCGCGGCATCATCTGACTAAACACAGTCATACGAGGTCACAGGTGAGCAAACGTGACAACCTGATGACGCTAAGCTAATTCTCCAACTCTTCAAACCGCAATCTTCCATGTCTAAATTTTGTTTGTTGAAATCTCGTAGGTGCCGTCACCAGATTCCGCCATTCATTCCGCGTACAGCGTCTTCAGTTCGCCGACGCAGAGTCCGCACGCGGCGCGGCACTCCGCGCTAGGAGCGGGCAGCCCGATACCGTCGTCTTCGCTGTCCCTATCTCGTCACAGCTTCAACAACTCGACTTCGTCGCTGTCCCTGTCGCTGTCGCATTCGCTCTCGAGGAACAACTCCGACGCTTCCAGCAGTTGCTACAGTTACGGTTCGCTCAGCCCACCCACGCACTCGCCCGTCCAGCAACCGAGACATCCGCACTCGCACTCGCAACATCATCAGCATCAAGTGGCGCAGAGCAGTCCGCTGCACTTGCCGGCCTCGTCCGCGGTCCCGGGGCATTACTCGTCTTCATCCGTGCCCGGTTCGGAACTGTCCCCGGAAGGTCATACGGTTGTGGAAGATCAGGAAGACTGCAGGATACCGTCGGCGCCGTCCGGTATCTCCACGCGGCAGCAACTAATTAATAGTCCTTGTCCGATTTGCGGCGACAAGATAAGCGGCTTCCATTACGGGATTTTCTCGTGCGAGTCGTGCAAGGGTTTCTTCAAGCGCACCGTCCAGAACCGGAAAAATTACGTGTGCCTTAGAGGCGCGGGTTGCCCGGTCACCGTGGCTACGAGGAAGAAGTGCCCGGCTTGTCGCTTCGACAAGTGCCTGCATATGGGTATGAAACTCGAGGCGATCAGGGAGGATCGCACGAGGGGTGGTAGAAGCACCTATCAGTGCACTTACACCTTGCCGGCAAATCTCGTCGGCAGTCCGGCCGGTATGGCCAGCGAGAAACTTACGGCGGCGGGCAACTGCAGCCCGGCGCCGGCCGGAAGCGAGCACCACTATTCTGCTCGGCACCACTCGAATCACTCCCACAAGATGCAGGTGGTACCGCAGCTCTTGCAGGACATCATGGACGTGGAGCACCTCTGGCATTACAACGACAACGATCGGATAAGCGGTGGTGCGTCTGGCAATACGAGGAACGCCGGCGGCATCGACGGCGTACTGATAGGTGGGTCCGGAAGTGGCCCGGTATCGATCGGCGGTACCGGAAGTGCGGTCGGTCTCGGGAACAACGTGGCTGCGGATTGTCCGTCGAACGAGTCCAACAACATTGATAGCAACAACAGAAGGGGCGACTCGGCGAGCCCACCCGGCACAGCTGCTACCGCAGCGGTCGATCAGCGTTCCACGAACGGCAACACCACGAATAACGGTAATTCCCAGATCGCCAGTAACTCGAACGGCAATCCTACGCAACACCCGGACTTCTTGTCCAATCTCTGCAACATTGCGGATCATCGGCTCTACAAGATAGTCAAGTGGTGCAAGAGCTTGCCGCTCTTCAAGAACATCTCGATCGACGATCAAACCTGCCTACTGATCAACTCGTGGTGCGAGCTACTGCTGTTCTCGTGCTGCTTTCGCAGCATGAGCACCCCCGGTGAAATAAGGGTGTCTCTCGGCAAGTCGATTACCCTGGAGCAGGCCAAGCAGCTCGGCCTAGCGACCTGCATCGAGAGGATGCTCGCTTTCACCAACAATCTGCGAAGGCTGAGAGTAGACCAATACGAATACGTTGCAATGAAGGTAATCGTCTTCCGCTACGTTGAAGCGGGATTTTTCGAAGGTGATTTTTACGCTAGACAGAATCCGAGTAGTTGTACCGACGTGATGTTGAATGAAGACGAAAATACGCTCCAACTGATTCAATTTTTTTCTACAGCGAAACTAATTGCGAGCACAATACTAATTTGAACCTTTTATTTTTCTTTCCTGGGGAATAAAAAGGTGATCGTGCTGCTAACGTCCGACACGAGCGAACTCAAGGAGCCCGAGAAGGTCAGAGCTTCCCAGGAGAAAGCCCTTCAAGCGCTACAGCAATACACGATCGCGAGGTACCCGGAAATGCCGGCCAAATTCGGTGAATTGCTGTTGAGAATTCCGGATCTGCAGAGAACGTGCCAAGCGGGGAAAGAATTGCTTAGTGCGAAACGCGCCGAGGGGGAGGGCAGCTCGTTTAATCTTCTGATGGAGTTGTTGAGAGGGGATCATTGAACGATCAGCACGATGAACATGCCGTAAGTAATGCAAATACAATATCGAACGAAGTACGCAGTTGCGACTGTAAAACACAGTTACCTCAGGCGAACCGATCGTTTTTCGTAATCAGATCACTCTTCTTTTGCAGATTCCACGCTTATAGGGTCCATAAGCTTAGGGAATCGGATATAATAGATAATCGCAGATTAAGAAAGATTAGAGAAAGATGAGTGAGGGAGAAAAGACGGCAGATGTAAAGTCTAATAGCGACATTTAGTACTTGTGGTGAGGGGACTGCATTCTTCGTAATTAGGACGCATTAATCTAAATGAGGAAAATGAAAAAAATGGAACTTTCTATTTTACACCGGAATGCTTCCATACAGGTCGCGCGCATATACGTTCGCATTCCTGTCCCGAGATATATAAACGAATTACGAAACGGCCTACGGTACACGGCTGGACGCGTGCCGTCCGGCGTGTACGTGTAGATGCTAATGAGACTGAAAGTATAATTGACGGTGACACGCAGAGCATTTACTTTTACGATGATAAGCGTTGTATAAATACAGAGGTGGCATCAAAATGCTGAAATTTCTATTGGGCGGCCGGTGGCCCCGCGCGTGAGAGCGCGAGCTTTATACAGTAGCGCACGCGAATCTGTAGACAAAGTTGACCTTTAATTAATGATTACGATAGAACAACCAGTATTGCGTATCGTTCTGCGCTTACTTAAGAACAGAGCATAGCCATGCCTTATATATTGTATATCCCGGTTATGAAAGTGTACTTAAAATTTCAAACATCAGTCGACCAATTATCTACTTATAGAGCAGTTAATCATGGAGTAATTAGTTAAAATATCCTTAGCTAGTGTATCGTCCATAGAGTAACGTGATTTCTATCACAGACGTGTATACTTCTGCAGTATACTTCTATTACACGTAACGTGTACGGAAGTCGACGCTTTTTATCGATCACACAAAATACATTTTTTATTCTCTTTATATGTTTTAACAGCTTGCCAAAAAGAAAAAAGCAAAGCAAAAGAGAAAAAGAAACGACAACGGGAATGAAATGTTGTGAAAGTTTGTAAATTTTTCATACGAAAGTTGCCAAGTGATGATTGTAGGCAGTACGTACGTGCCTACTATCTTTTCTGTAAATACTTCTTCTATGATTGGCTTTTGTACGTTTTTTTTTATTATTTTATTCCTCGAAAGATTTTATTAAATGTGAAAGAATGAAAATTAAAAATGTATGGCAAATTAGATTATTATGTTATAAGTACGTGTTTATACGTGTAATTATGTATTCGTTGTTTCGCATGTATCTTCGCGATCAAAATGTAATTTTGAGAAAACATGTGCGTTTCTTTCCGATGTTACGTCGGTGGCAAACCTTTTTGTTAAGGATTTTAAGTTAAATTCTATGCTGACACGGCAAGAGTGTTTATTAATTGTAATACAATTGTAAATTTATATATCATAAAATTATTGGCATTGGTGTAACTTGCCAATCGCGATTAATTATTATTTTATTGTTATATGAAGTTCTAAATATATGATACAGGCTATCAATCGACGCTAAGATTCGAGAAAGATTAAAGACTTACGGAAATTCATATACACTGGTTGTATACATATACATAGCCAAATAAAAGAATGGATCATTAGCCATTGGTAAATTTTGGTTTGTCTTTTTGAAATTCGCAATCTACTGTCGCGATTGTCGTAACAACAGTTTTTAATTAAAAATGTTTTTTTAAACACAGACAGAAAATTGCTGCTATGACAGGGAGTGTGCCGTGCATTAAGTCGATACCATTATTAAACAAAAGGATCAGGACGCTTACTTTGCAAGAAAGAGAGATACATTATATAAATATCGCTTAAAAGATGCAGCTACATGCTTGCGTGCGTGCGTGACGAATTGATCTCTGCCGTTGGTACTTTAATGAGACTGTATCCGCATATTAGCGGATTATTTCTCTTGCTAGAATTGCTTGCAGTCCTTTTCCTGTTTGTTAACAGTGTCCCCCGCGAGAAAGGAATGCACGAGGGAGGCACCGGGTTCGAAGACACTTAAGAGGATACTATCGATTCGCAATACTTAATATAAAGATTATTTGTAAGAACCGTCTTCCCGCAGAATTAATCTTTTAGGAAGCGTAACTTATCATCCTCTCGATTGTACATGCGCACACATATCATTCGCGTGACCACCGTGATTTTCTTTCCACGAGTTTTCCGTGAATGTAAACGTAACGTCAGAGAGTCGCGAGATACAATAGTCTGTATATCTGATCGTGCACGATAACAATAATAGCCGTGACGAGAAAACAAAAACTATTGGCCAGTATTCTGGATGATTCGCATCATTGAATTGGTATTAAGAGACTTCGAGCTATATATGCTTATACGAACGATTATAAATCGATTTCGTGCGACGAAAGTAAACGCTGTAAATATAAAGAGAAGAATCACATATTTTGCTGTGACGAGCGTGTACAGAACGAGTGTGTAAAAAGAGGGGAGGGGGCAAGAACGAGAGAGAGAGAGAGAGAGTGTGTGTGTGTGCGAGCGAGAGAGAGAGAGAGAGAGAGAGAGCGTGCGAGAGTGATGGTAAAACTTGTAACAAAGCATATAAGAGTCGACTTAAGCGAGATAGTATGAAAGTAGAATTACAAGAAGATAAATATTTGCCTGTTAAAAAATGACTATTCTATGTTTATGTTTGACAAGAAAAAAAAAGCTATTTCTACATACTTTAATGAGATACTTCTGCTGTAGCTCAGTGATAATCGTCCTTATTTGTGTACATGTGCGTGTGTGTGTGTGATGCGCATTCGTGTGTGCGACGCGCGACGAAGGTATTTGCTTAAATCCTTGCGCGCGAGAGCTAGCTAGCGCCGCAGAGAGATATTCTTTTGATCGACAGTTCGGTATCGATTCTCATATTTGAACCGCCAAAAGCAGAGGAACCGCTCGATGAGCATAGTCTTCCGTTTTTTTCGGTAATGTAGAGAACGTCATCGCGTGCGGCGGCGGCGCTCGCGTTCGTTGCAATGTTAAACGAAGATTCGACAAAAATGAAATCGTTTTGCCAATCATGACAATATTACGGAGCAAGCTGTGCGAGACGAATCGGATTTATATACAATATACAAAGAGCTTAAATACGACAGACTGCAATGACAATTATATAAATATATATAAATACATATATATATATATATATATATAAAGTTGTAAAAAAAATAGAGAGAGAGAAGAGAGAAAAGGTTGTAAGTATAACGACGAGGATTAACATCAATGCATGCAAGGGCCAAGCAACAGTGTAATAATATTAAACGGAGTGAAACCGCGTATCCTAGAAGTAAAGTATCGCGGATACTCAACACACGCGCGTACGCGCGCGCGCGAACGCATATAGTATTTCTTATCAATATACACGTGACTAAACGCAGCAAAAGAAAAAGAAGAAGAAGGAAGAATCTATATAAGAGGCGAGAGAAGTCCCATCCACCCACCATCAACTAGCTCAGCGATTTCCGAAAAAAATTGCGTATTTTTTACCTCGATATTGTAAAAAGAAAACAAGAAAAAAGAAAGGACGATATGTTACCGGCCGAGCCGTTTGTACGTAAGCGCGCGGATTGTCGCAAACGTTTGATCTCAATTGCGCGATTATGCGTGAAACGTCGCGTCCGGCGGTCGACGATCCTCCGATCCGCTGGTCTAGTTGAGCCGCAGAGAAAAAAAGACAAGAAGCCCTCCGACACGCGTTGTCGAGGGCACATTCGTTCCCGACATAGGAGAATAGCTCTATCCACACGCAGACACGATTAGAGAGTAGTTTTATACATACAACACGAATTATCAGAATACGAAATAAAAGAACTTTTTACGAACATTTATACGAGACGCGTTTATATGCTCACCTTCAACCACTCGAGTTTTATCCCTTTGCCTCTTTTCGCCCGGCTAGCGATTTTTTTCTTCATTCCCGCGATGTTGTATGAATAGAAACGTAAATGCAAAAACTTATTATTACTGCATTATTTATTGTTGGATCTTATTATCGATTGTAATTATTATTTCACGTGAAAGTGAAATTTGGGCGTATTCATGAATGATCGGTTTGATCATTTTCCTGCTCCCTTTTCTTCCCTTCCCCTTTCCCGTCCTTATGGCTAATAATGCTACAGAAAATATAATAACCAACGCGTGTAGTTGGTTTGCAAAATTACGCGCATACCTGTGATAATGACGTATTCGCTGCACTCTCGACTCATTTCAGAGAGGACCCAACACGAAGCGGATGAAAATGGCTGCAACTTCGGCTCAACGGATCACAAGTATAAGTTCCCGGCACTGAAATCGTCACGACACGGATTGTACGTGGTACTTGGCAGGTCACGACGAACTTCTAACACTTTCCGTGAGACGTTCGCGATAATATTTTGCACGCGCCAAAAATCTTTCAGATAATAAGAACAATAATCGTGAGAAGTACGAAACAATTCGAACGCGAGCCTACCCAGGCAGCACATGCTAGCCTAATATATGTTTCTTAGACGTATCTAATGTCTAAGAAACACAAAGTACCATTTAAGAAACGGTTTAAATGGAAACCGTTTTTAGACCTCAATTTTAAAAACGTATTTTTCACGTTTCCACAGAAACGAAAAATGTGTTTTATTAAATCGATTTGAAATTATATAATTAATATAGAAAAAATAGTAATTTCTACTTACTTTGCGAGTATTCATTATTTTTACATCATACGTTTCAATGTACTCGATTATGGAACGAGAGACAAAAATCAACACAAGTGTGTGTGATTCCCACCTCTGATTCACCAAGCGACCGATAGATGGCCAGGCCAGACGTGACGTTCTCGCAAGTAACATTTGTGTTATCACCTTATAAATAACCATCCGGAAAACCGATCCAATACTCTTTTCTTCTTCTTTTCTTTTGAAACTTTTGAGATCGCTATTACTTGCAGTGATATTTCAAAAGAGTGAGATTCCACTACACGAAATTTAGAGAGTAATTCATAAGATATAAAAATCTAGTTTTTTACAAAAATGTGACTTAACTCTGTCTATCTTTGAGGCACTGATATATAGAATTGATAAATATTTTTCTGATGGTTTCTGAAACGTTTCTCCTAACGTTTTTTCGTTGGACATTTTTCTCCTAAATAAACGTTTCAATAAAATGGTTATGAAACGTTACGGCAAAACGTTTATGAAACGGTTTTGAAACCAATGCGTGCTGCTTGGGTACGACCGTTGCGGCACGTTTCGCAATTGATTACGATTTGAAATGTGATGCAGAATCATTCGATTGCGAAATCTCGAAGTATTGAAATATCGAAGCTGCTACCAAGATACAGAAATTGCAATATTAGGTACATCGTACACGACACTGACGCGTTATAAGCTTAGGAGGACTGTACGAGAAACATTGCGTGTTTCTTCGCGCGCGAGAACTCGGTGAGAACACTTCGGTTTGAATGCACTTCGCGAGCGCAGCAGGGCCGTGGCGTCATCTGTCCTAGTTGGAAGGAACTTTACAAGTAATTCTAACAAATTCCGGTGTATGGCGTCACGCCCCCGCATCGCGCTCCAATTGTTATACTGCCTTCCAATTTTTTAGTTCCAAAACTCTCCGTTACGAGCCTCCACTGATTTTATTTAAAAAATCAAGTAGTAATGATTCAATAATGAGTCGAGCACAAGCTTTATATTTTTAATAGTTCGATTAAATAATGACAAGATAAAACTTTTTACTATTAAATAGCACAACTTAACAGCAAGTGAAAAACTTTTATTTTCCTAATTCAACAATAAAGATTTAAATCACAATAATACAAATTTTTGGCAAATTAATAAATTATGTTGAGTTTCAAGAGATTCGTCAGCAGAACAGATGACTGCAGTTTTTGGGTAACGTGGCAAAATTAATAAGAAAAATATTATGGGTATTAGGATATTAAAAAATGCGGAAGGGAAGAATACAAGTTTTCGATTTTGAGGACGAATACAAGTAGCGCTGCTAGTCAACGCTGCGATCGAAGGGGAGGGTTGATTGGACCGGCGTGGCCACTCTCTCAGCCACTCTCGTAATCTCGTTCAGTCTTTCATTACACATGCACGCTGTCCGTCATGGGAAGTATGGATACTACGACGAAGTTGTTGAACAACCACGAGATCGTCGACGAGTACGGGCTAAATCTGAAGATTCTGCCATGTAACAACCAAGTGAAGGAGTTGCAAACCATTTTACGAGACAAGTGAGTCGCAAATACCGCACGTGCTGATGAGCAATAATTTATATGTATATATTTTAAATTATTCTAATAAATTTAAAAAATAAAGAAAATTGTATATTTTTAATTATTATTTAAAAATAAATATATATTTGTATTTTCTTGTAATTTTGTAGTATATTCTTTGTAAGTAGGAAAAGGTTATACAAATATTTGTTATATTTATTGTATCCGCATTCTTGTGCGTGTGCACATATATAATTAAATGCTGGAATTTGTAGGTCAATAAATAATCAAAAATTTTTAAAAACATTGAATAAATCGACTCTCATTGCTCGTTGGCAAATAAACGTAATTTTCTATTTACAGGAATACCACGAGGAGCGACTTTAAGTTTTATGCTGATCGTTTGGTAAGATCACATGTTCATTTTTGTGTCGCGTAGAGTCACCACTATGAAACCACTAGAAAGAGAAACTGTTACGATGTCTTTCTCCATTCTTTAGATTAGGCTAGTTATAGAGGAGAGCTTGAATCAGCTGCCTTTCACAAAATGCGTGGTAACGACTCCGACTGGTGCCAAATACAAGGGTCTGAAATACCAGAAAGGAAACTGCGGTGTGTCTATAGTGAGGAGTGGGGAAGCTATGGAGCAGGTATGATCCAAACGCTAACGAGGCAAACTGCAATACTAAATATAAAGCACATTCTTCGTATTTAAACACCAATCGTAACGGAACGGTGTGCTTGCAGGGTTTGAGAGATTGTTGTCGCAGTATCCGAATTGGTAAGATACTAGTAGAAAGTGACATGGACACGCACGAAGCTAGAGTAGTTTACGCCAAATTCCCGGACGATATATCCGAGAGGAAGGTCTTGCTGATGTATCCAATAATGAGTGAGTTCGAAAGACTTGTATTTCAGCAACGAAGCATGCGTTTGATGCCACGTTTGTGCGAGGTAGCTGTAATGTGCTTTATATTTTTGTTTATTGTACACACGTAGGTACAGGGAATACTGTAATAAAAGCTATAGCTGTGTTAAAGGAACACAACGTGCTCGAAGAAAATATTATCTTGTCAAATTTGTTCTGTACGCCAATCGCAGCCAAATCTCTGGTCACTGCCTTCCCTAAGGTAACGTGTGTGTTACGCGTTTTTGTGCTTGAATGATATTAAATGTCCGCTTGACGACGATCGTTTAAAGTGTCCTGGGTAAAATTCTCTTTCCTTTTCTTTGCAGATGAAGATCTTAACGTCGGAGATCCACACTGTCGCGCCAAATCATTTTGGACAGAAATATTTTGGTACGGATTAATTATATTTGCATAATAAATGCTAAAGAGAAATATATATATATAGATGCATAATAAAACCAAGAGGAAATCAATGAAGAATGATTACGTGCTACGGAAACAAGGAAACGATAATATATTAAGCCATTTGATAATTAGAGTTAATTATTAGCGATTTACGGCATCGCCAGTTTCGTGGCTATTTCGTGCAATTAATAAAGTAAACGATTGCAAAGTACACGTCGATTAAGAATGCTCTTAATTATTCTTGCGGTGAGGAAGAATTACAATGAAGTCATTTATAGAGGCATTTTTCTTTTTCATTTTTATATCGGATATGCGAATCCTGAAGTACTTAGTAACTGTGATTTTCTGTAGACGTATATTTTAAAGTTTCAGTTCCTAGCAAAAATGTATTAAATTTATTTTTACATTTATATATTTTAATAAGTTATTTTTTGTATGATTAATTGTCTTTTAATTCGGTGTTCTTTGACGATAGCTTTCGAAAATGAAATATATCACTTTATAGTTGAGTGATTCATAAATTAAATGATTTATAGACTTTAGAGATAAGTGCGATATGCAAATCGCAGATCTAAATTTTTTCAGCAGTAAGCATTCTTTTGATTTTCTCTACGTACGATAAGACTGTAAGCAATACATTTGTTTGAAATGTACTTAGAATCGATCGAGTACCGATGAAATAATTGAAACAATTTTACAATATCTCTTTCAATACATTTTTCACTAACAGTTGTTCTTTTCTAATCCTTTGTCTGCAAAGGCACGGTAGAAGTTTATGAGTTTTATGTGTGCTATACGCATATGTTGCATTAAGACGAATATTATATCCGACCATATATGTACCACTTGTTTGGTATCGCGTACATAGTATCACCGTCCCAATAAAACGTGAGCAAATTAATAGTTGAATAATCAACAAGAGCTTGACATTACAATCGTTTTTGAAATCGCCCCCGCCTGCTTTCTCGTAAAATGATTTTATTATCGAACTCGAGAGATCTGTCGGATTTTCAATTCAAGCGGACGGATACGCGTGTGTAATGTCAGGTTTCCCGCGTACACGATGTAATATAATATATACAATATTTGTACACGAGAGAGGAAAGCCGATCAATTACGGTACATGCATTACCCTTTTCTTGTTAAGAAATGTTATATACAATATCTCTAAGTGGTTTGCAGCATTACATTAATTTTTCTTTCCTTTTCTGCATACTCTTGATTCAGATCTGAGCTAGATTTCTTTACGACGTACACAAATATTCTGTAACAGAAATTTTTCCACTCGAGATATAAGACCAATATACAATGATGAATCTTCAGTCACATGACTCTTTTTGTCGAAGTTTTGTGGTAAACATTTTCTCTATATATTAGTAGATTTTTTTTAGAAGAAGGATGAATACCTCATTATGCGTTACACACGATAATATAATCAAAAATAATACATTACACTGTATTATTTTTGCTACGTATGCCTTACATATATGTGAGAGGGAGACGAATGTGTTTGAAGTAATAGGTAAATGTCTATGTAAGAGCAGAATATGAAACATATAGCTGAGCGTACTGTAACACGATCGTGAACACGTATTTACACTACCACAGTAACTTGATTATATTTATGCATGTTCTCTTAAAATTTATGGAAGGAATACTATATACTAAATGTAAAAATGTGAGGAAGCATACGAGTCGGGGCACTCTTACCGTTTAAAGACCCGGTAGTTCTGATGCATCCTTGATTTTTTACGCAAGTTGCATTTTATACATAATTTTTAACGGAATCTTTGTATACACTGATACTTATAAACGTATATAATATATATATTATATATATATTCTTTTTAAAACATTTTAGTCGGAATGGGTACAAATGTTATTTATGGTACTTTACATAGAAGGTAAATACATTTGGTTCATGCATAAAGAGAATTCAATAGTACAACGCACCGCATAATTTATTAATTTATTTTGTATCATACGGAATATTTGAATATCTGCAGATGCGATCAGAGAAGAGAATTAGTTTTAATTTGTTCATTAATGTCAGTTAAGATAGTCAGGGAATGGTACATATATATGTATATGACCGAGACTATATATTCATTGGAAGCTATTTTATGTACATATATGTATATATGTATTCACCCGATGGAGTCAAAGTACAGTTGATGCTCAATAATCGAAAAACGAGAGAAAGAGGAATATATAGAATTTTATAAATTACATACCCACACACGCATCGTATGGAGGACTATGCAGCTTTTACATGTAGCAAGTTTCAAATATTTATATACGTAAGGATAATATTTCGTGCATGATTCAATTAATGGCTGTATATTTGTTCAAGTTCAACTCACATGTGAAACTTTAGTGTCACGCCACTTCAGAAGGTACCAAACGTGTGTGCTTATAAGACATATGTATAAAGATGATTTTTAAAAGGTTTATTGAATTGTCCGGGAACGGGCATTTTTATTAAACTGTTTGCCTTATAACGTGCCTGTGAAAAAGCTGCATTCTGCAATTATAGCAAAATCACAGTGACAACAAGTTGTGTAAATTTTACTTATTGAGGATGCGACGATTATATATAAACATACTATTATTTAAATTATAAGTTTTTTTTACTGATTAATGATCGTTTAACGTCTTTTTCGTTTCAGCAATAAGTTTGTTCGACAAATATATTGTACCGAAACATAATAATGATAAATATCTGATACATATTTGTGATTATTAATGATTTAATACAGCAGATAGTATAGATGAAATAAATGCAACTTTGAAAATACGGACTTTGCATTATTTTTATATTTTTTTATACTTTAATATACTTGTAGCAGAGTTTATTAATTAACACATTTTCTAGTATAGTTGTACTGTACAATATAATATAAATATCATATGTAACATTTTTACCATCGTAATGATAAAAACAAAGATTCAAAAAGTTGATTTATGGAACATTTGGTTTGTCTAAGATATCCTGTATATTTCTTTCACATGATTATAAAAGTCAATATATAATAATAATAATTAGTATATATAGGAAAAATATGCACACACACACACAATGTGAATGGTGTTTTATTTGTTAGACTATAAAAGCCTAACAAATATTGTCAAAGCTTTCTTTAGAAAATATTTCTTTTTAACACAGACCAATATTTCTATGTATACTTATTTCAAATATGTATATTATCAAAAACATATTGATAATTATTGTTTTCAGGCTGTACTCGTGTGATAACGGAGACATCAAATATACAAGAGAAAGATAGTTGAGGAATCTAGTTAATTTTAGTTACACTGTTAGGCTCGAAATTGTGATCAAATAGCAGATATCAATCAATTTGCCACGTGAATCTACGTTATAACGCAAATTGTCGATATTACACCAATTAGACATTACATTTTTAACTTATATTAGACATTAGCTAACTTTTTAACTCGCGGAAATTCATGTGAAGAATATTTTTAGATATCGTGTACATCTCGTAAGAGAAGACTCATACTTTCCGTATCTGTATCTGAAAATGTTTTCTATATTGCTTTTGAAGAAAAAAACGCATCTTATATCTTGCTTCAGGTTTGTTGTAAAGTAACTGGTCGCTTGAATAACATGTCGATGTACCGCCACGTATCAATGTACTTACCATGCTCTTGTCATAGTGTAACATAGAATCCATCAAATTCTCCAAGAGATACACATATATATATATTTACATATGTTACAAATAACTTTCGTTGCTTTGTGATACATTAGAAATAGAGGAAAAAAAAAATATATATATATTAAGGATACATTAATGTGCGTGCAATCTTTAACTTGTATCTCATTTATATTTATTAGTAAATTCTTATATGCATGTAACAATGATCGCCATGATCCATATATATATATGTATATGTACATATATATATACATATACATACACTTATATATAATATATTATATATAATGAATATTATCTCTCTTTGTAAATATGGTTATACGTTTGATGATTATATATCTTTAATACAATGCGTTAGAATTTATTTTAACATTAATATTCAATTTTTCTTATTGTTACCCCCACCCCCACCCCCCATCTCCCGCCGCTTTTGTGATAAGAAAGACACATTGTGTTAATACGAACGAAAGCCGTCGTTCACCCCTTCTTTGATTAGAGCGATAAGTTATGCATGTTACGCACGATATTAAAAACGTAGATTCAGTATATCGATCAATAATCGTCGGTCTCTGTTGTTATGCTTGAAGAGTAAAATTATAATAGCAAAAATAATTTCTTATCTTGTTTATTTATCGTATAACAAAGCAGTTTGTAGCAAATGCTGCGGAAGCTTAATTTTATTATGACAATGGTACCGTTTCGGATCGGTAAGCGGTAAAACGATCTGCGCAAGATGCCAAATCTTGCCGAGCACGATGTAGAAAGGACAGGAAGAACCGTGTGATCAGAATAATCCGAAAAATCATTTGCGTAGGCCTTTCAATTGCCACAACTGCCGCTATTTATCCCCTACACTACCACCTCAGAACAGATTTATCTACGGAAAGACGTCAAGTTCGCATACATGTTCTCTCGCTTTTTCGATTCACGTTATGTGCACTTTTTGGCTCACGCATCAGGATTTCTCACGTGTTAACGGGGGTTTGTGTCGTGTTCTGCCCCACTAGCAGTCGTACAAGCAATTCTCCTTCCGGATCGATCTTCGTATTGTCACAATATAACTCAAAGATACGTGTACGAGGGTCGTTTGACAAGTCTTTATAGAAAATATATGAGATAGCCTAACATCAAACTGACAAATAGTAATTGAAATTTTATACTCAATAAAAACAAAAAGAAAATTGATACATAACGTATATACATACGTATATATATTTTTTAAGGACTTATCAAATGACCGTCGTATGTCGTAAGCCTTCGCTCCTTCCAAAATAGAACTGGCTTTACGAATACAACATTTTGCATGTACGATACTCGGAATACATACGTTCGGAAATTAGTAATCGAATAAAATCAGAGACTGCGACGGCCGAATTGGATAGTGTCGAGTGAGCATGAGTCATGTACACACGTATCAACGAAATTATGTCATGCCGGTATGAGTCATATGCAACAGTGTAATTCTGTCGTAAGTGGAAACGAGAATGGAAGTAATACGACGGAAAAGAAGCGCTCGCGGTCGAGCTATAAAAATCTAGAAGACTCCCCCCTTTTGTTCTTGGCATTCTAACAACTATATAATTCTAATATATATATATTATACATAACGTACATAATAAACTTTGAGAAGTGACTTTTTAAATGACGTATTTGGAAAGATTGTTCGATCATCCTAATGTAACGTAATGCGCCCGATTGAGAAGTTCCACGATAGGACTACCGTTAATACTGCGTTAATACGTCTCTTTTAAATGTACGATATCTCGAGCGCAACGTATATAAATATCAAAAACCTTCTCGCGCGTTTAACAATTAATTATATTTAAACATAGAAAAAGATCCAATTATAATACAAATATGTATCCATATATTTGTGATCCTCATATATCTCTCCCGAATATGATATCGTGTACGTGTACGTGTACGCGTGTGCACGTTGTGTGTGTGTGTCGGCTCTACATTCTACACTCGCTTGCACGCGCGGCGGCGATACCAACCGAAACTCGCTCATACAAAAGAAGAGAAGCATACGCTCCGATCTCGTTAATCACGGGAATCACCGTGACGCATCGGGGTGCGGTGCGAAACAATGCGATAACGCACAAGGGAATAACAAACAAACAAACAAACGTGTGAAGACGTGTTTAAAGGTAGGCGATATGGAGGAATCCGTCCGTGTCACCTCGCGGTCGGACCCGTCGCGAAACATTTGCACGCGCGCGCGAGATCTGTGATCTAAAATATAAAGTATACGTTCTATAAAAGTATGCTTTCTCTCTCTCTCTCTCTCTCTCGCTCGCTCTCTTTCTCTCTACGCGTCACTTACACTTTTCGCTCAACGGACTTTCCGCAATACAGAATATTATCTTGGCAGTACCTGCGTTCAGCCTTAGTAATATAATAAATTTGTGTTCTTTTTTTTGCTTTTTCTCTTTGCGAAATGTACCACCCGTTGCGGGTGAGGAAGAAAGGATGTCATTGCGTGGAATATCCCAACTTCGCGTGGGTGCGTCCGGTGCCTATTCCTCCTTCTCCTGATCGTCGGACTTCTCCTCGTTTTTATCACCGCTGTCCTCCGCGTGTTCGCCCTCGTCGACGGCCTTCGTCGCGCCGTCTACTTCGCTCGGTTTCGCATCGTTTCGCGCTTTATCCTCGCTCTCTAGAGTCGTTCTCTCTGGTAAACTGATCACCAATTACAAACAATGATAGATCGACAAAAGATATTTAGCTTCTGAAATAAATGTCAAAGTGAGAGATATTTTTCACGAACGCTCGATGCGTGTAACGGATCGTTAAATAATTTATTATTATAAAGAGCAAGAGCGTTACCTGTCGGAGAGCATTAGATCCGCTTCTTTGTCCGCGGAGGGCTGCAAAGCACAGATTATTTATGTGTTATTTACGTGGAAAGTGCAAGGTAAATTTAGTAGCAAGGTCACGGGATAAACCAGCAAATCGATACACTTAACGGAGATCTCCGTGATAAACAATTAAAGTAATTTTACTTTAGCGCGACTAACGGCCGCCGTTGCAAAATAAAATATATATCGTCCATCATTTCCGTCATATATGCATGCGTTAATTCCCTTTGTGGTGAGATATAAAAATACCGAGTGTATAAATAAAAGAAGTTTCGCATCTTGTACACGTGTGCTGCACGATAAACATGACTATAGTAATTGCTCTTTCTATTTTCGCGCATCCGAATTCTTTCTCCCGAGGAAACATACATACACGCGAACTAGCTGCTGACGCAGCCTTTGTTGTTCAAGCTGTGATACCGAGTCTAACAACAATGATACGACGTTTACCTCCCGGCTTGAAGTGTTCCCGTTCGCCTGGATCTCGTCACTCTGCGATTTCGAGTCGAGAGTGATTTCCGCGGTGCTGACCGCCGGCGTAACTTTCAGGAACTTCTCCAGTTCGTCTATTTCGTTCGACAGGTCGAAGTCTTCGTAATCCTGCAAGAGTTATGCTCTTTTACGTCGTGTAACGCATTAATGATGCGGTATCCTGGATTACTTGTTACCTACGCGCAACGTACTATCAAGATCAGTGACTCAACTGATTCTGAAAATATCGGAATAGCATGCAAATAGCGTGAGGAAAGGATAATTACTCCGCAATAGTCATCCTCGTTAAATATCTGTGGCGGCAACGGGTACTTGTTGTTCCTCGCGTTGCTGTTGGCCTGCATGAATTCTTTATCTAGCTCCTTGCCCGGCTCTGTTATATCGATGATCTCGTATTCGACACTCTTGCTGTCTAGGATCATCAGCACGCGCTGCTGCCTCTTTTTCACCTGTAACATATTTGCAAATGAGACATCGCCGAGTAACAAATGCTGTAATTGCAGCTCATGTTTTAAAACACGGTTTTCCGTTTGTTTAGATGCAAAAATTGAAAACAATGAGAATTAATATTAAGTCCGTTTGCCTCGCTGGTATATTGTACTCTCAATTATCTGGAAGTCGCAGTTGCATGTTGAGCTGAGGTTTTGAAGAGAAAATTACGTGGGGAGCCAACCGACTGTGACCAGTCATTTACATCTCATCATACATGGTGCCTTTCTACACAACACAACAAATTCATAATTGACAATATCCATACGCTAATGGTAATTCCTCTCAACAAGTGGTGGCACAAGCAACGAATGATATAACAGCATCGACGTTTCCGGCGAGGAGAAGAGACTCGATACATATTTCCGGGCCAGAGGAGACATCAGTGATCAAACTCAGCCTCATGGACCGCCTCATTTTACATTTTCCGCGCAGCATTTCGTTGGCGTGACACGCACGTCGCGCGATCCACCTCTAGATCGTCTCGTGCAAATAAACAGACTCCAACGGGAGCTAGCGTGACGGGACAGCAGCAGCTGCTAATAAACGTGACACGTTAAAAAACATGACACCGCTGTGCGCCAACCGTGCGTCGAGGAAGGCGGGGGGAGTCGCCGAGGGGGGCCGCTTAGGAAGCGCGATTACACGCCCGTGTCGGCCGAGGATCCCGAGTGACAGCGCGCGACTGATCGCCAGGTGCTCCGGAGTCGCGAGAGTGTGCCAGCCGCGCTGTAACCTGATACAGCGACGACGACGGCGACGAGGAAGGCCAACGGCCACCTGGCGCGCGCGCGATGTCAGGTAGACGTCGTGGAGTACCGACGTGGAACACGCATCCGCGTCGTCGTCGAGGGAAACCGCCGCTTATCGGAACGACCGCCCCGGAAGCTGCTGGCACTCACTTCCTTGTTGCCGCTGATACCCGATATGTAGATTTTCACGACCATCGTTGCTCGAGCTGGTTAACCCGCACTACCGGCAGCTGGCTGCTCCCTAGACTGAACTGATGGACTCTCGACGAACTCGCTCTCTCTCTCTAGCTGCGACGCGCATGCGCTCCGATCGCCTCCGGAAGTACCCGACGGCGGGCGATAGCAGCCGACCACCAATCGGTCGCTGTCGGTCGCTCGTGTGGTCACTTGGCCGTAGTGGCTTTCAGTGTACGTTTTTAGGAGGAAGTGTTCTTTTTCATAGATTTGTTGAATATTAATGCATTTGATGTGTGATTAGTGTATAATATATTCACGAGCACTGGTCAGTCTCAAGAATTCATGAGCCCTTCAGCTGATTTTAACAGGTTTAGTATTTATAAACATGATGGTTGCGTGATCGTGTGTTGTTTATAGGTTAGTTCGTTGTGAGTTGCTTCTTCGAGAATGTATATTATACATTAATTTTGAGAATATTCAATATTTTAGCTAGCTGATTTGCAGGACAGTGTATGATATAAGAATTTTTATGGGAACGTTTTTGTAATAGCACTTTCCTAACCTTAATTATTAATCGACGATATGGAACTTCGTTTCGTTATGGATTAAAGTATCGTTCCTTTATTTCGAAAATAAGATTATATTCTTAACTCAATCTTATTTACTTTTAATAATATCAATTTTAAACATTTTAAAAAATTAGAAAAATTGCAATTAAAATTATATTAAAATTTACGTGTGATAACTTCTTAATTAGAAACATCTTATGCTTTTGTTTCAGGAGATCAAGAACATTCCAGTAAGATTTCATTAAACACCTCAAAAGAAGATGTCGGATGATCCGAGCTTATATAGATTAGAGGGGACCGAGGGGAATCAAGTGGGTGGCCTGGTGATCCGTAAGAAAACTTCAGATCACACCTTCAAGAAACCATCTATACTGGGTCTCGACAAGCTCGCGGAGCAGAAGAGAAGGGAGCAGTCGCAGGAGCCTTCCAGCTCCAAGTCGCATAGATCCGAAGGGAAGGACAGGAGGTATCGATCTTATGAAGAGGAAACGCCCACATACACCGGCGGTGTCAACTCCGTGGCACAAGAGAGATTGGAGTCGCGGCTGAAGCGTCAGAGATTGAACGCAGACGACCGAGTCTCTAGAAACTCGTATCGCGATCGCGAGAGGGACAGAGACCGGGACCGGGACAGACGTAGGGACAGGGAGAGCAGGAACAGGGAGAGTCGGGGTAGGGACAGCAGCGTGAGGCAGACTCCGCTCAGGTTCAAGGACGAGCCGCAGACCCCGAAATTCCGCACGAAGGACCCGACCTCGAAGAGCAACTGGGACGACGACGAGGACGAGGAGCCGAGACGCTCGAGCTGGGATCACCCGACGCCGAACATCTACGGGAACCGGGACGGCCGCGACAGCATCCGCAGCGAATTCACACCGTCGTACAAGTACAACTCCTGGAACAAGGAGTACAAGAGCTCCGGCGCCACTCCGATGGTGGACGGGGAAGAGAAGGAGTTGTGGGAGGAGGAGCAGCAGCGGCTGGACAGGGAGTGGTACGCGTTGGACGACGGCGAGAACAACGCGTTCGCCAACGTGTCCGAGGAGTACACGCGCAAGAAGGAGATGGAGCTGGAAGCCAGGCGGCAGAAGCGCGTGTCCGCGCAACAGCGGCAGATTAACAAGGACAACGAGCTGTGGGAGCGCAATCGGATGCTGACGTCGGGTGTCGTGAGCTCGCTGGACCATGACGACGATCCAGACGACGAGGGTGAGGCGAGGGTGCACTTGCTCGTGCACAATGTGGTGCCACCGTTCCTGGACGGGCGGATCGTCTTCACGAAACAGCCGGAACCGGTGGTCCCCGTGCGCGATCCCACTTCCGACATGGCTCTAGTGGCAAGGAAGGGCTCGGCACTAGTCAAGGCCTATCGCGAGCAAAAGGAGAGACGCAGGGCGCAGAAGAAGCATTGGGAGCTGGCCGGCACGCACATCGGGAACATTATGGGCGTCCACGATCGGCGCAAGGACGACAAGGAGCATGCGGGTCAGGAAGCGGATTTCAAGGCCGGGCAGAAGTATGCCCGCCACATTGGAGCGGGGGAGGTAACCGGAGAAGCCCGTCACAGATCGATTCAGCATCAGAGGAGAAGCCTGCCCGTATTCGCGGTGCGCCAGGAACTGCTGAACATCATCAGAGAGAACAGCGTGGTGATAATCGTCGGCGAGACCGGCAGCGGTAAAACCACACAATTAACGCAGTATCTTCACGAGGACGGCTACAGTCGTAATGGTATGATCGGTTGCACGCAACCCAGGAGAGTCGCCGCGATGTCGATTGCGAAACGAGTGTCCGACGAGATGGGCACCGCTCTAGGTGACAAGGTCGGATACGCGATACGTTTCGAAGATTGCACTTCAAAGGATGTAAGTATTTGATATAAATATATGATATAAAATATTTGCATCTTTAATCCAAAAAATCCTTTATTAATGACCAAGGCTGGCAATACAAATGGGTGTGGACACGACGTTTCGATTTCGACCTTCTCTTTCGGTCCTTTTCAAGTGTCGTTACAAAGTCATTTTCTAAATATAAATTAATTAAAACAATAATAAGAAAAAATAAGAATACAAATTATAAAATGAAAACATAATATTATACAATATAAAAAAGGCCAGCCTTGGTCATTAATAAAGAATTTTTTGGATTAATCAATTTTCTGGCGACTTAGAGGATTATTTGAGTTTGCATCTTTACTTTTTAGTGTTTTGTCAGTCACTTTGTAGTTTGCAAATCTGTAAACTAATTTCTTTTTTCAGTCGATGAAAAAACGTATAATGCTATATGAACAAGTTTTGCAAGTCTTTGACGATTAGCACTTTAGCTCTTTATTAATTAACAACATTTATTAATTAATTACATTTTGTTTTTGCAGACCGTCATTAAATACATGACTGACGGTATTTTACTGAGGGAGAGCTTGAGAGAGGGAGATCTGGATCGCTATAGTGTGATAATAATGGACGAAGCCCACGAGCGATCGCTTTCAACAGATGTATTATTCGGTCTTCTTCGAGAGGTATAATTCATATACATTAATCATTTCAAATATCATTGTTTTAAACATCATTAGAAAACTAATAGGTTTTCCAATTTGAAAAATAGGTTGTTGCTAGGCGCCACGATCTAAAGTTGATCGTAACTTCCGCGACGATGGACTGCAGCAAATTTTCCGCATTCTTCGGCAACGCGGCAACGTTCGAGATACCAGGGCGCACATTTCCCGTCGAGGTGTTGCACGCAAAGAACCCGGTCGAGGATTACGTGGACGCGGCTGTGAAGCAAGTCTTACAGATCCACTTGCAGCCGAAAAGCGGCGACGTACTCGTCTTCATGCCAGGCCAGGAGGACATCGAGGTCACCTGCGAAGCGCTGAAGGAACGATTAGCCGAGATCGAGTCGGCGCCGCCTCTCTCTATCCTGCCGATCTATTCCCAGCTGCCGTCAGATCTGCAGGCGAAGATCTTCCAACGGTCCGAAGACAATCTTCGCAAATGCGTCGTGGCGACCAACATTGCAGAGACATCGCTGACCGTCGACGGGATCGTCTTTGTCGTCGACTCCGGTTACTGCAAGCTCAAAGTCTACAATCCTCGTATAGGTATGGACGCCCTCCAGGTGTATCCCGTGTCGCGCGCAAACGCCGATCAGAGATCCGGACGAGCCGGTCGTACTGGGCCCGGTCAGTGTTACCGGCTTTACACTAGAAGGCAGTACCTCGACGAGTTGTTGCTGTCGGGAGTACCCGAGATCCAACGGACCAATCTGGCGAACACGGTGCTGCTGCTGAAGTCGCTGGGCGTGCAGGACTTGCTGGCGTTCCACTTCATGGACCCGCCGCCGCAGGACAATATACTGAACTCCCTGTATCAGCTGTGGATCCTGGGCGCGCTTGATCATACCGGACGCCTGACGCCCCTCGGCCGGCAGATGGCCGAGTTCCCTCTCGACCCGCCACAGTGCCAGATGCTGATAGTCGCCTCTGAACTCGGTTGCACTGCGGATATTCTCATCATCGTCTCCATGCTGTCGGTACCGTCGATCTTCTATCGACCAAAGGGCCGCGAGGAGGACTCGGACTCGGCGCGCGAGAAGTTCCAAGTGCCCGAGTCGGACCATCTGACCTACCTGAACGTGTACAACCAATGGAAGGCGAACGGCTACTCGACCACCTGGTGCAACGAGCACTTCATACACGCGAAAGCGATGCGCAAGGTGCGTGAGGTGCGCTCGCAGCTCGAGGAGATTCTCAAGCAGCAGAAGATGGACGTCGTCAGCTGCGGCACCGACTGGGACATCGTGCGCAAGTGCATCTGCTCCGCGTACTTTCATCAGGCGGCGCGCCTCAAGGGAATCGGCGAGTACGTCAATTGCCGTACCGGGATGCCGTGCCACCTTCATCCCACCTCGGCGCTGTTCGGCATGGGCTTCACACCCGATTACGTCGTTTATCACGAGCTCGTGATGACCGCCAAGGAATACATGCAGTGCGTCACTGCGGTGGACGGTCACTGGCTGGCTGAGCTGGGTCCGATGTTCTTCAGCTTGAAGGAGACGGGTCGCAGCGGCCGCGCAAAGCGCCGCCAGGCGATGCAGCACCTGCACGAGATGGAACATCAGATGAAGGAGGCCGAAGAGGAGATGAAGGCGCGCGCCCAGGAGCAGCTCGAGCGCGAGCAGGCGTCGGTGCGCAAGAAGGAGATTCTGACGCCTGGCATCCGGGAACCGGGTACCCCCGCTCCGTATCGTAACACTCCCGGACGATTAGGACTCTAATTAGTATTTCTTTTTTTTATAATATAATGCGTCGTATTGCGTTAAATGTGCAATTGCAAAAAGGAAAGTACGTGTGTATGCGTTCGTTACACGGGTGATTCAGACAAATCGAAAAATTTAGCGATAAACAAAAATTAAATAAATAAAAATTGTAACACCTATGTTACGCAGATGGTTCAATTATAATCCACAATTAATAGTAATTGATAATTTAGCGGCGGCGGCATCAGTGATAAAATTCTACATTATGATCTTGATTATTAGATTTCCATATCCTTTCCCGTCTCCTAGCACAGACGCTACAGAACTGTACAGTGTATAAATTATTTAGCATGTTACTTTGTAAATTAAATAATATTTTAATCTCCCTGTCCTCCATAATCAGATGTGGAATGACGTATACTTAAATTTTTTTTAGGGAATAAATATCAAAACTGTACAAAGTGTTTTGTATGTATTAGCTTTGCGTGTGTGATATGTATGTACATAAAAGTTTTTATATAAATAAAATTATTTTTACGATATTCCAATTTGTTTTTATAATAACGAGACTTTTTATAATTTATTTTATAATAACAGTGGTTTTTAGCATCATCTAAATTTGACGACGAAATCTATTTGTACATACATCTAATAAGTTCTTCCCACGTACGTTTGAAATTCGACCGCGTTGAAATTATTTCCTCTCACGAACTTCCGGCGTGGTGCGCCATCGCGAGAAATCGCTCGGCTCGCTTCAAGTCTTTTCGGTCTTTCCGTCGTTTTCCTGTTCTTTGCGAAAGCGTTCCTTATTTATTCAAAATGGTAAGAAATTTTATCGGCATTTACGCGTTAAATCTTGCTGAAATATTTGCGATATCAATTTCCGGACGAAAACTAATGTTCTCAGAAAATTGTTAACGTATATATTTCATCGTAAAATGCTAAGTTCACGTGACTGTAAAATATATAACCTCGCAGCGAGGTTATGTTTACCAAGTCTCTGGAGGCTTGCTATTTTTCAGTGTTTGAAATTGTTAAAGTGTTGCATAGCGTAAGTATATTAATATCAAATTGAATTTCGACAGGCTAAGCGCACGAAGAAGGTTGGAATCACCGGTAAATATGGTACCCGTTACGGTGCCTCCCTCAGGAAGATGGTGAAGAAGATGGAAATCACGCAACATGGCAAATACACTTGCTCCTTTTGCGGAAAGGTGAGAATTCATTATTCACGTCTTAATGCTGAGGAAGATAAATTTGTAATATTTTGTAACCTGATGTTTTCTGAAACCTAACCTATTTGGTGTAGCAAAGATGCATGTGTGCTGTGCACCTTATTACACGAATCTGTTTTATATAAATATCGATCAATTAAAGTGAATAACGTATGAGAATAGTTAATAACGAGCCTTGCTTTTGACAGAACGCGATGAAACGCAGCGTCGTTGGGATCTGGTCCTGCAAGCGCTGCAAGAGGACAGTCGCTGGTGGTGCATGGGTGTACTCCACAACCGCTGCTGCTTCAGTAAGGTCAGCGGTGCGTCGATTACGCGAAGTTAAGGAACAGTAAATTTGTTTAATAATAATAATAAATATCTTTTTGACAAATAAATAACTTTTCGTACTGTGATTTTATTTAGTGCGCCAACCAATCTTATTTCCATCGATTTATCGAGCACCTTGGCAAAATGTGTATTATCATGTTTCATAAAAAAATCTGAATTTCTATTCACCAAACACTGTATATGTATAAAATAAAATAAAAACAATTTTATTTAGCTGGATATTAATAAAACAAAAGTTTTTGATCAGGAAGGGAGTAACGCTGAACGCAGTCGTGAAATTCGAATTAAACAATTGCATTTATTAAACAGGAGTCGTCATATCATCGTATTGAAATAATAATGTCAACATTTCCACGTATATGTAACGAAACTAATCATTTATTCTAACAAGATATAATTATATCGATCACGGTTATTCTCGTAAGGTTCTATAGAATACTTATGTGGTACAATTTTAACGACTATAAAACAAATTGTCGTCGTTTAATCGATCTCGATTACAGTCCGTGAAAAGAATTGAAAGTTATGAATTTCAATGTCGTGTGTGTATACATATACACACACACACGTACGTTCGCTTTACAAATTTTACTACATTGTTTCGAGAAACGTTTTAAAATTGTTTAAATTATGACGCTACATTATAGAGACATGTATTACATAAACCCAATGGAATATACAAACAATTTTATTGTCCTCAAAAGATTACGCTTACGCAGCTCAGGTTGTTATAATAATCGATACCTGCCTCCTTTAATCGCGAAACTGTTCGTTGAGCAAATGATGAAAATGGACATTCGTCAGCGATTTGATTCGTTTAATAATTAATAGCGGTATTCCTCGGTGAAAGAAGTTACGAAGCTAGCCTGTAAGGAATGACGTATTTTGCAAGAAGGTACTATTGACTATCGTGATTTCGCACGTTTCGTCACTCGTCTGTAACGGCGGACCAACACATGTCGCGTATCTCTCAATCAACGTATGAGTCTCGAGTCGATTCTATACAAAAATAAATACCGCACAGTCTTAGAAGACAAATGTAGCAAGCACTATTAACGTTGCACCATCACCATAACATTCTTTCGGATTACATAAGAATAATGAGTATACTCGTCATTCGATAGCAGTCGCTGCGGGGGAAGATCGGAAGGGTCATATTGGAAGTTGTTTCGCAAAAGCGTACGTAAAACTCGTAAAGGCTTCCGTGTATCCAACGAAAGATTTATGATTTATCCTTGACTAAGCACTAAGCAAAATATATACAATTTTCACGTAATTATTGAAGCGATAAAATTACAATGTATAATGCCAGACAGAGAAATTTACATAATGCCAGAGGGAAAAAGCGCCGAGCATTTGGGAATCTCGCATAATTCCAGTTATAAGTCATTTTTATCATTGCATGATGGAACGAACAATTTCCTGCGGAATAATATTGCATTTTTAATTGCGCCGGGTGATTGATCACGTGATCCGTGACTGGAGATCATTTTTCTTGAGACGCGTTGCATAAGAGTGCATTGTATCGAAATAGTTAATGATTTCCTTGAAAAGAGAAAGTTACGACGGATCATCCGTTCGCGGCAGAGAGCTCGGCTCTATCCGCGTCCCGCTCGAGACGATGTATAACGTTTCCAGAGCAATTTCTCACGTCGGATGAAGTATCACGGATTAAATATCACTCAGGGACGTGGTTAACGTGGATAACTCGCGAATATGCGCGCGCGTGATGCGACCGATCGGAAAAATATGAATCTGCTATCGTTGAAACGTGGAAGACACTGTACTACCTAAAATTACGTTGTCCCCATAATTGAACGACAATTAATAATAATCGCAAGGCGGCTAAACTAAACGGAAGAAGAGAAAGACCTGATGAACGTCGAGTCCTAACGCTGCTATCCGGAATCCCGATAAGTACATTCTTCGCGCGTGAAACGTATGCGTATGCGCGACAGTTATAAATTATACGAACGAGATGCAACGAGAGGAACTATATCGGAAACATGAATATAAAAAGATCTAGCATTCTCCTCGCTAGTCGTTAAATGGATTGTACAATAATAATCTATCGTTATTATCGGTAGCAATTTTACACATCGATCTCACTAGCATTCGCACTAGCATTCACTCCGGTGTCCGTGTCACGCGACGTCGCGACGCTCTAGCATATATATTCACATCTCGCGCATCATCGATCCAACAGCCAGTCATCCGTCATTGCACTCATCCGAAATTATCAAATATGTTTCTCTCTCTCTCTCTCTTGTATTAACAATTATTTTTATTCTCAACAGTGGTCTGATATGCTTTCTTCTCTGCTGCTGCCTCGCGCCAGCCAGAAGAGAAGAAAATGAATTCACTATATCTTTCTCTATCTCTCTCTCTCTCTCTCTTTCTTCTTTCCTCTTTTGTTCGTCATTTAGTATCACTTGTGTGTCCACCAACGCGGTCGGAGAAACTCATCCATCCATCACTCGCTGGTGCATTGATCAAGGCGTACCGTGAGGCTCGTACCACAAGGAATGGCAGTAAAGTTCCCGATACTGCTGTCGATCGCTAAGTAAATCCTAACTCGCGGGATCGCGCGAGTTGTCGACTTAAATAAGACTTAAGCTCGCTTCCAATTTCGTTTCGGGCGAGGTCTCGTCGCGTCGCGTTCCTCGCGCACTGTCAATTCCATTTTTTTAACGCACAGACGAAAAGCCACCGATCGCGGCGTGAAGCGTCCACTCTTCTTGCGCCTCACCTCCGCTCGTTACAGTACTCTCACGTTTTCTCTCTTCCCTCTCTCGCGTACGCGCACTCGGAAGGTCCCTCGCGGTTGCGGTGCTTCATCGTCGTTTGAATTACTAAATATATATTAACAAATATTGCATACAGATCTCGCGTTTATAGGACTCTCGATTCGTATTAGCTGGCTTGCCACTTGAATTTGCTGCGCATTATCCACTTCTGGCCGATGCTGTTAGCGTCACACTGCGCCAGAACGGGCTGCGACGCGTCGCCCGAGTGGGGCTTCGACAAACAGTGACCCGTGTTTGTGTGTCTGATCATTTTCGTCTGGAAGAAGGAAGAAGTGTAGATCAGAAACGTGTATCGATCGCGCAGTAGTAGTATCGTGGAAACTACGTAGTTTCAGACGCTTTTCAGACTCTCTATACTATTATATCATGTCGCTTACCTCGTCATTATAAACCCAGGCTTGATTACCACCCATGCCGTGACATCGTACGATCTTCACCGGACCTTGCGGACTAGCTGCATCAAGGCACATATCATCGGACATTATCTGCTGTCGTTTCGTATAAGCGAACACCTGCAAATTTCCAACTTCCATTAGATAATAAAGTTCTGGATAAAAATGACTTTGTGATTGCATTGACCTGAAAGTGTACAATTTTCAAGAAAAGTCAGTTCCGGATAAAAATGATATCTTATTTTTAGTTCAAATGTACATCTTCCATAAACGATATTTCAGATAAAAATTTCGATATTTCGTTCTTTTTCAAAATGTCACAATTTCCAGGAAAATTAAATTTCTGGTAGAAAAGATATCTTCATTTTTCTCGAGATGCACAATTTTCGCCAGAAATACCAAGCAAATATGATCTTCCTCTCTCTCTCTCTCTCCCCCTTACAAAAAGCATGGCATATTTCAATCTGGAGGACACAAGTGCGTACCTGATTGCCACCCAATCCGTGACAATAACTAATTCCAACGTTCTCGCCGGTCCGCCTGCCCATGGTGTCCAAACACGTTTGCGTCTCGACATTCTTTACGTCGCCGAGGTAGTAGTAATCCAACGGCATTGGCGACTCCGGATATATCTTCTCTAAGTACCATCGGAAGCTCTTGCACTTGAGCTTCTCTCGGAGTTTTATCCGCTCGGAGACGTCACCCACGTCGACGTTTCGCGCTCCTATAAAAAGATTCACATTTTCTGTACACCGTAACGAGCTGCTGATGAGGATCTTGTTCACATGTATCTATGCTTGCACGTGTGTCGCGTCGAGAAGCAGATTTGTCAGAGAGAATTCTGTGCCAAAATAAAGAAATCCTGCGACACACGATATCGTATATGATACATTAATCAATGCTTGCACTTAAAAAAAAGTAATTGTGCGATTACGCTTTTCCCGGAAATCTGAAAGAAGTGTAAAGAGATTTATGAAGTAGCTTGTTCATTTACGTATGCAGAAACCGTGTATCTGCATACGCAAATGCATAAATAGCGTGCGAAGGGTATCGTGCTTCGTCAAAATTGCTTTATGCTTGACTTGGTGTCATCATACAGTTGAGAGAGTAACACAGATGTGTATGTTTTACATTCATGTAAATTTATGCTCTACATTTTACATGTGTTATGTGTCTCTAATAAAATTTAATAGGAATTTCTTAATAATATTCTTTTAATTGTAGCAACATCACACACATGGAATCTAAATGCCATGCGAGCGTAACTCACTCCAACGCTTTTCCACATCTAACAATTTATTTTTGCGTACTCGTTCTCGTCTATTGTACACTGTTATCCAACAGATGATCAAATAATAAAGGTTCACGGTTCAACGTAACAGCAATGACGATCTGAAACGTTAACGGGTATCTGATAGAGGCAGTGAGCAACCCCGAAGCGCCCTGAGCCAAATGGAAAATGACAGACAAAGAGAGAAAACATGCAAACCTCCACCCAATTTGCAGGAACATGCCGCGCGTATCGGATCAATCGAGCGTAAGGGGGCAAGCGCACGCAGGGATTCAGCGACAGATAGACAGATAGCGGATGCAGAAGAGTATCTGTTTCTTTATTCTCGCGCGAGATACGCCGAGTGTTGTTAGTGCTACCTGGATTAATGTTGTAATAGAAGTACTTCCACTGGTCCAACCAGACCTCCGCGAGCCGCGCATTGTTGTGGTTGACTATCTTGCTGGTACCGCCCGGGAAGGTATACGGGGTGGACTTACGGAACACGTGGCCGACGTGGGAGCACGTTGCGATTTCCAACGTCCCACCACACATCCATATCTGACCAACTCAACTCGGTTAGTGTGTTAGCAATTAACGACAAAGTAAGTAGCTAGCTAGCTAGTGGTAGTACGACGCGATGAAAAATTGCAGGGAATGGAAAAAAAACAGAGAGAGAAAACTGGAGAACCGCAACGCGCATGTGGTAGTGGCTTGTGGATCTGGCTCTCCTCTTCACCTACAACTTGCCTCTCAGAGGGGTGGTGGGTAAAAAAGGGGTACTCTTTCCGTTAAAAGCAAGCGCAGTTCTCGATTGGGGTTGTTAGTCGGCTGGATGGATGAGTGGTTAAAGACTACACCAGCGGTCGTGACACGGAAACCAACACGCTCGCTGAAACGGGTCCACGTTCTCAACGTCCACGCTCAGCGCCTGCTGTAAGTCCATTCCGCACAGATCTTGTAGATCGTGCTCGTCATCTGGTCGTCGAGACCATCGTGAAAGTGAGGACGGTATCCCGACGATCGTCGGTCGTGGATCGCGCTTGGGAGGGTAATCTCTACGATTGGAAAGAGAAAGATACGTATCCGGGTTTTAGTTCAAGTATTAGCGTTACGTGATACAACTACTGATGTTACACACGAGAATTAGTAAGTAACACACATAGATCGTGATGTGCACGACACATACAGGAAACGATGATTAGCTAATATTGAGAGTTCACATTGTATAACAAAAATGTATCGATGCAAGACTGTCACTAGTTATTAGTATCAAATGGAGAAACAGCTGATTAAAAGGGAAACGATGCATTCATAAAACAAGTCACATAGCTATGTTAACTATATATAGTTCAATAAATATAAACGGCTTATATATCAGATACCCGTCAAATATAATACGATGCGGCTCGAGATAAATGTAGCAATCTCCGATATCGGTGTTATTAATTAACATATTGTTGCTTTCAATGTAAGCGCTACATGAACGCCAGCTTAAACATTCGACGATCTCAATCTCGAAACAACATTATTGTTGGTCATGAGACAAATATGTTTGCTTTTTTTTCCTCTTTGTTCCAGTAGCAATGTTTATTTGTACGTAAAATATTTTTAATCTTTAATACGAGCGAATTAAATATGAGAACGCTTCGTGCGTAAATTACGCTAAATATGCGCTCGAAATGCAGCAAATAATTTAGATAAATAGCGGTTCTGCGTGTAATAAACAGTTCTGGCCGTGATGTGTATATTGTATGCATGAAATATGTACAACTGATGTATGCATAATGATGACATCATTTAGCGCAGTTTTAGCTGTAACATTATTACAGGGATTAATTAAAACGATACGCTTGATTATCTGACCTGGATTCATGGCATAGTAAAAATCTCTCCACTCATCCATCCAGACTTCGGCCACCCTGGCCGCATTGTGCAGGACTATCTTGCTGACACCGCCCGGGAATGTATATGGACTCTTGTCGCGGAATACGTGTCCCACGTGTGAGCACGGACTGATTTCTAACGTGCCGCCACATTGCCACACCTACAAGGCACTCCATGACTTCACACAAAAGTGACAGCGAGAGTTTACGCGCGCGGTGAATACTCCTTTGAAACTCGGAAACCCTCTTCGTTAAAATTGCACGACGATCGGGCCGCGTGCATACGCTGCACCATAATTATTCATTACGCGACCGTGGAAGCGCGGTATTACCTCGACGAGCGTTGTTATTAACTATAATTCCCGTTTCCCGTAGCGAAATCGGAGATGTGATCACACAAATCGACCCACGCGGAAGTGAATAGTTACAACGTGTCGAGAGGAAAATCGGCAACTTTTCAGGACATTTTTCGGTCGTGCTTCCTTCGTGCTTGCAATTACCTTTAATTAAATCTTAGTTCAAGTTATCGACACGTTCGCTTTGCGATTTCGTTCAACAAGGTCGCAGACGCGCTATGATATCAAACGTTCCCGACTGATCACGCGGAATTGGTCTTGGTCTTATCTCAGAGAGGCTTACCCGGAAGCTCATTTCGAGATTTTCACCGCCCCAAATGTCCATACCCTCGTCGTACGCGCCCAACTCGTAGAAGTAGTCCTTGTCGATGGAGAACAATCCGCCAGCCATGGTCGGTGTTCGCAGCGGTGCCGTCCGGTCGCCGTTTCTCCTATCCATCTCCCTCTGCGCGACTCGATACCTTATCAAGTTAATGCAATGTTAAAATCTATTTAAAGAGTTACACAGCCGATTGATGTGTAATTTGGGAGTTTGTAAACGCGCTTTATTTCCGCCGAAATTAATTAATTACAGATGAATCCGATTTAATTAAACAACAGACACGTGTACGCTCACAGGAAACAAGAGAACCGTAAATCCATAAGTTCAACACAGCTGCGCGACTGTGTGAAGGGGAAAAAGGAGGAAGCTCCTCCCTCGATTACATTGCGGATCATTATATGTAGATGCAATCGAATTAGAATGGGAATTAGCGAATTTCCGATCATGCGAGCTTAAAAATCGGTGGATTTGTAAATTTCCACCATTACCCCGTGAAGCTATGAATTTATACGTGCGGATCGATATATTTAGCATTTTACGTGGCTTTAGCTACATGTAAATCCCACTATCCATCGCACGAGGGAAATATGTAGATTTCCCCATTTGCAACTCAAATCTCCCTTGCTTTGTTTTTTCGAAGAACCCGAGCGAGTTCGATGAAAACGGGGAGCGTGATGTCGGTTTAATTCGCGATATACTTAATGCCACCGTGTATGTGTGTATGTGTGCGCGTTGCAGTACCATCTGAAATTCAACTTCCAGTTGAAGCCGCCCCACGTCATATCACTGGCCGGGATGTACTCGAAGGTGTCGTCACTGATCACGTCGATGATCGGGCAGACGACGGTGTGTCGGTCATTCGCGATTCTCGACAACAGCGGCTCCAGCCAGCCCTCCGTGCACTCGCAATGCGCGTCCAGAAACGTGATTACTTGTCCCTTCACGTGTTTCGCCCCCAGAAGCCTCGCCCTTATCAGGCCCGACCTTTTCTCGGTGCGGTACACATACGTGGGAACGGGCAGCGTGGTTATATAGTCCTCCAAGTCTTGCTTCAGATGCTCTGAAAAGTAAAGTTCTACTCGTCACTTCGATCCGAGTTTTCCGAGTTTTTTCGATCCGATTTTACGCGACTAACGTCTAATTTTCGCGATTCTTCATCTCTATCGATTTTTCCCAAGTACTTTCCAACTATCTGTTGACTCTTTTACGATTCTTTGTATTTAATCATTCTATTATTTTCTATAAATTTGTATTAAATTTCTCAGCAATATTTTATTCGTTTAAATGCATATTTAAGTACTGATAAAAATCAACACAGCGAAAATAACATATGCTACAAAGATCACTGCTAACAGAACGTACCACGTTCGCTCGCGTCGTCCACGAGGATGATCTCCTTCAGCAGCGATCTGGGAGACCTGTTTATCACGGACCAGACCGTTCTCAGCAGCGTGGTCCACGCCTCGTTGTGGAAAACTATCACGATACTCGTGTCAGGTAGGTACTTGGGGTGCTTTTTATTCTTACAGCCCTCCAGCCTGATATCTTTCAACGATCGGTTCAGGGAGATCATGTCGCTGGCCATCAGATTGAACTGATTCAACTTAAACAGCTCCTGCTGCTTGGCCTCGTTCTCCGGCGCGATGTGCACCGCCGCCCCCATCTCGCCTGGGCTACCCTTGCTCTCCCTGATGACCTTCGCAGGTCGCCACAAGTGCAACTTGGACTCCGGATACTGTCTCTTGTTGTTGGACTCGTACTTCAATAGTTGCGCCTCCCTCATCGGCGATTTCGGGTGAAGCAGAGGCGATTCGTCCGATTGCAGCGCTTGCTGTTGCTGTTGCTGCTGCTTGTTATCCGCGCAGCCCCATCCGGACCCTCCGATGCAGTCCGAGTAGAGCATCAGCACCATGACGTCGACCAGGAACCATACTAGCGAAGTCAGCAGTATCACTTGACACGTGTGGATGCGAATCTTGGAGCGGAACATCTTGCAACGGTTGCGCCGATCTTCCGCTTGCACCACGAGTTCATCACCCGGTTTCCGGCGCGCGCGCAGACTCCGCGGTAACAAAGGACGACGTGGATCCGGACGAGGAGATTAGCAGAGAGAGGAAGAGAGAGGAAGAGGGGAAGAGGGAGAGAGGAGAGACCTAGGCGAAATATTCACAACCGAATTCTGCTGATTGGGCGGACCTTCGTGGAATCACATGACGGAGGAGCGGGCTTCCGGCGCTGCAACAGAAAGACAGAAAATGGGGCTGAGTTTATTATAGATTCCTCGTGCACTTATCGCCCTTATCGGGGATTCGCTGAGCTCACGGTGATAAAAAATCACCCGGGAGATGCAGCCGGAATTCTCCTTCGGCAGATCGATCGCTCGCTCAACTTTGCGCATACTTATCGCGGGTCTACACGAATCACGGATAAACCTCGGACTTCCTCGCCTCGTGTATCGGCGAGGTGGAATTTCCGATGCGGCTTGCGAGAGACAAATGAAGACTGATGAAGTCTCGCCGTAAAAAGCGTCCTCAAGTGTCGCGAGCAGGTGCAGTCTTGTTGGTGCGGCTATTTTTCTAAGTAATATTTATTTATTGCGAGATTACGCAAAAATGATTCTCTCGCATTTTCTGTGTATAATTTATAGCGTTTTGTATGTGCCAACGACGTACATAAATCTTTATCAACCAGAAATTAATTTTACAAGACCGTCTTCTTATGTGGATTTGTTTTATGACATTTCGTCGCCCTATTTTTATTATTAATTTTAATTAATTGTTTCATCATGATAATTAATTTTAATCAAGCATTTCACATAAATTAATATTATTAATAAACAACTTTGAAAGATGATTTCATATCAGTTTTGTTCTCGTTGCGTTTGATTGCCGCGCAAGTTTTGACGATTGTTCTAAGCAACGGCTGACGCGAGCAAAAAATGCATACGTAGCTCGTTGTAACCGGAGCAGTTTGCGACAGCCGGCGGACACTTAGCGACCGACTAATTTGCACGAGATGCAAATCGATTGCAGAGAAAATGCCATTTTAAACCGTGTGTTTCACTGCGCCGCGGTAAATTGTCCGAGTCTCGCTTCTTCCGGTAGCGAGCGATTAAACGCGATTCGCGTGTCGCGCGGAAATAATTCCCCTGTCCGCGGATCACATTAGACGAATGTATCGCCACGCGATTTATAAATAAATAAATAAATGCTCATGTATGTCCCGTGCCGGCACGCCTTTCTCGCGTTGTATCGCAACTAAATCACCGTCTGTCCGCTGCGATAATTGCATCGCTGCGACACCGGTGGCATTCGCAATATTATACAATAAAAAAAAAGAAGAAAATGAGGACAAAAATAGAAAAATACAATTACGAGTGGCGTCGAAGACGATAACGCAGAACGTAATGCGCGCGATAAGCGTGCCTTGCATCGTGCCGAACAGCAGAGACACGCGATTTGCCTATCTCTCTTCTCCTCTCTCTCTTCGGACTCTTTCAAATTACATAATTACAAGGGACTTAATCGGCGGTGACTCAGGCGATAACGTTTTAGCGATACCACTCAACGCTTTTACAGCTGCGACGGTGGCCGACGTGCAGTAAATGTGTCAAGTTCGTGAACAATATTATAACACGCAAGTAGCTGTAAATGCACAAGGCGACGACTGTTAAATTACAATAGAAAAGCATAGCGGGCCAAGCGCACTAGTAAATAACACTTTCATTTCCTAAAATTAGACAGGATACATGTGGACACATCACGATGAATCTTAACAACCTAGTTGGCGTGAACGGAAAGTCGGGTAAATTACGCGTGGCGGTGAATGCGTTAACAATGCAAGGGACACTCTCAAGCTTGCGCAAGATCGTTCCTTTTGCGAAACGCAAACGTTCCTTTTGCAGAAGTGCTCTTTATCTTTGGTGTCCGTCTAGTACCACTGGCGGTGTCACCGCTCGCAATCGATGTCGGTGCCAGTCGTGGCTACGGTAAAAAGATGAAAAAAAAGGAGAGAAATGATCGTAGTGGCGAGGTGCTTCGGAGACAGGGCGGAAATACGGATCCGCGAGCAATTATCCCACGCGGCGAGGTCGTTCGGTCTGGGAAATGATATTGCGATGAGACAGCGGTGCTCCCGATGGTACTAATTAATTAGCGGCTGCTAAATAATTCACTTTCATCACGATAACGAGCGGGAAATGGGAGTAATAACGCCAAACGACTGCGCGCGACCCAAGGAACAACGGCGACATTCTTCGTCCCGATTGCATTGTGCGAACTTTCTATTATAAAAACTGGCAGCGGCCTTTTCGCGCAATTGCGCGCGCAATGTGCAGGGGGTTCCGGAAGTAAAGAGGACATCGGGGAACATGAAGTTTACGACGTCGCGTTATTCAATTCGCAGTTATTCATTTTATGGAGGATAAATGTGGTAAGGATAATGATAAGAAGGATTATGAGCAAGACATGTCCACGTAAAATCTTGTAATTATCGCGGATAATTTGAGGAATTCCTCAAATTATGTATTCGACAATAATATATTAGTATATATTATATATTTTAGTTTTTTGATATGCAATATTGATAATATAATAGATTAATAAAAAGATATTATATAGCAGATGTCAATTATATGACAGATAGTGTGACAGTTAAACATCTCCAAACGGATATGTTTAAAGAATTAATAAAACACAAGTGGCAGTTAAAGAATATTCATAGCGCGATATTCCGAAGGAACGTGAGCTGTACAGAGAGAATAAAATTCTGATAACGTCGTGCGGTAACGAGTTATAACAGCTATAACAAATAACAACAACACGATACTGAATACGACTTTTCTTTATTCCTCGTTTAATCTTTATCTTTTTTCGTATCGCTACGGGTCTTTCGGAAATCATCGTAACTTGCATCGGCGCTCATGAGGAGTAGCAAATTCTTTGTGAAACACTTTGTAGTTCCGCGGCAATAAGGAGGCACAAAGTATTGTACCTTGCGGTTTACGAACACGGCGCGAACTGCCACAATAATTTTTAACCATATTACGACGTCGAGTTACTCTCTAATAGAGAGCCGACCGATAATGTCAGCGTTATCAGTGAAATTGTATGCAGTGTACTGATAAATCGATACTGCAGTGTGTAAATATTGTCAAACGAGAATATTACTTCCTAAGAATATCATAAAAGTCCGCGACAAGATAATAAATTGCATGTCACATGTCGCGATCGCGGAACGTCAGGCTGATCGTCAACTCCGCGCTACTTTTATTGTTTTTTATTTTCAGCGTCGCACGCGTTGAAATTGCTTTCCGCGAAATGGAGCTCCGCAAGAAAAATCAGATACGATGCAGCTTCTACCAATATGTGTCACTAATTCGGATGCTATATCGAAGATCACAGCTCGTCACCTTATCCGCCGATGTTAATTCGCGAGTCCAAATGAGGATCTAAGTTGGAAATCCGGAGTAGATCGTCCGTCTATTTTAGTCCTCGCGACGACCGCGGAATCGATGAATTCCGCGTTAAATTTGCTTGATTGACCGGGCAATATTTCGCAATTCCGTTGGATCAATAGTCGAGCAAGTCATAAACGTTCCATTATTTAATCCCGATGAATTTAGGTGCGGATTGTGGCGCTGCATCTATGTTCGTCAATGCGGTAACGGGTTCGACAGCGCGATTGGCAAGCTTAATCTTCTATTCACCGCGAGAGAGTGTTCCCTCGATTATTGCTAATAAAATAAAAGCGTCGCGCGCGCGAGCACGACATCCTTTAGCGTGCAATCAGATTCCAGTTCTATCGAACCTGCTCCGACGACGAGTGGCCGCGTGGTAATTGAACTGCTTGAAAGTCCGCCAATATCACCCTGACGCAATGCGACGCGCGGTAATGTCATTAAGAAAACCTTCCCGCACAATGGACAACCACGAGAGCGAAGCTGGTATCTCGTTATCCGCCACAAAAGGCAATCTTGGCCCCTCCCGTGACCGTTCCGCATAGTGCGATTATTTTTTCCTTGAGTTTCAAGTCAAGTGCGGAGGCGCGCGTTAAGTTACACGAAGCTAACAGTGGAGATACGTTAAATACTTGAGATACGCGGAATTGGTTCGGTATTATCTGCGCCCGGATATCGATCGCGCTAGACAACTTCCCGGATGGATTCTGGAACGCCGCGTGAATAAAGGGGGATACAGTTTGCCGCGGTAATTATGGCAACAGCGTAATTATAATTTCGCGTTTATTATGTGTTTATATATTATATGTATGTGTACTTATCGGGTATGTTTAATTCATGTTTCATGTTTATACAATGCCGAGACAATCTTTCTCACGTTACCTCGTTGTGCATGTATGTTGTTATTAATATCAAGTGCAATAAAACTTGCAGCGGTTGTTAAACGCAACGGATACACCGGGATAAACGGGGATCTGATGAAAATTTAACGCCGGCTTTCGCATTTCGCCCGTGGCATCGTTCCCTTAAATTAGCGTATTCGGCGATTCGCGGCTCCTTTCAAAACGTCAAATTTCGTCAAAGCGGAACTTTGAAATCTAGTTGTAAAATTCAGTTTGTCATATCACCAAATTGTGTTTACTTCGATCTCTCCCCCTCCTTCCTCCTCTCTGTCTTTCCCCTTGATACACGTGGCGCATTAAACGGTACAACGCCTCGAGGGATCAATCTGAGCCCTTAACAGCGAAAATTGACTAAACTAATCGCGAGGGAAGGGTAGGAAGGACTGAGCTCACCATTAATGTAGTACACGTCGTGACCCAAAATTACGTAATGAAACTTATAATTATGTAACGCAAACCGCAACTGCGTACGTGTGCATGCGTGCGCTCATGTGTGTGTGTGTGTGTGTGTGTGTCGCTACTTTGCTACAGCAGTCCGTTTTCGTTACACATAAATAACGAAAGAGACATCTCGCGCGCGCGCGCGCAGTCTCCATCGCAAAATGCAACAAATAGAAAAACAATAAAAAAAAGAAGAACCGCTCGCGTGGAACTGCGTCGCACATCCTCTCGCGAGCACTCCGGCGAAAATATTCACGGTCTCCACGTACGATCGCGAAATCGAATTACTTTCTTTTGGGGGCTTTTTCCTCCGGCTCTCCGTCAACGGACGTGACGTGAAATGATCGCTATGCACACATACCATTCGAGAATCGAGGGACCCATTAAGAACCGGTTCCACGGATGCTCCGGAGCCAGTTTTACTCCGCTCCGTGCTATTTAACCAAATATCGGAGCCGAGTGGAAAAATGAATGTCGATGTTGTTAAGTTATCGTCGTCCGAGCTCGCCGCAAATACCACGGTGAACGTATGGTGAGGCAGGACGGCCGGTTTCGCCGATTTCGAATTATTGCGAACTGTTGTACACAGATGACGGACGATTTATAAGAAGCTTGTTACACGCGCTCGTCACGCTCGTCTAATTGCACGTGATAATTGTCGCGCGAAGTTAGCGCGACGCTTATCTCCGTGGCATCGCGATAATAAACGACATTGGTCGGACTGGAAATTGCATCGCGGAATCTCTCTCGGCTTCGCAAAATTCTCGCCTTTGCACAATTACGTGAAATTGTCACACCGGAAACTGTACGCGCGTAAAACTGTAAAATCGCGGGATGACGAGTGAACAGACAAAAAGAAGGCAGCGAAATTCCGCCGTTACGGAATAAATCCGTGTGTGCGAGAGATCTTCACGAGATTTTCACCAGTTTAGCGTCATCCGAGCTTCATTCATTACCTCACACGTACAAACATTATCATTATTAAATAGAATATCCGTTGTGCAGATAACGCACCGAATTTGCCGTGAGGCAAATGCGCGATGTATATATACCTGCACTTTAGCAAATGAGCGCGTATTATCGCGATATCGCGGTAGCGTATATAATGTATAACGAGCGGCTGCGGGGCGCGATACGATAAAACGCTGATCGAATATTTTATACGATTTTAATCCGACTGAATTCAATTTAAAAACCGTGACATCGCGCATTAATCTAAATAGGCAACTAGCGGGCGCAAGAGCCGGCCAGATTGTTTGCGTCATGCCGCCCGCGCGCGATAAACGTCTCTGCGAGATGCAGAACGCAAATCAATCCGTTTAATTAGTTTTGAGATCGCGCGGATCCGCGCGATCTCAAAACTAATTCAAAGCAGCTTGATCGTGAGAATTATCGCGTTACGGGATTTTAATATATTTTTCTTTTGTTTTAAATGAAAAAACCGTTACATGCAAAAATTACCGCGGTCTCTGAGAGTGTCAGAGAACTGATCTTTATTTCTACATTGCTTTAGAATAATGAGATAATTAATTGAGAGACATTTAATTTCGGCAGTTGCAGCAGCTTATTTAGATAATCCCAGATTTAAATATCCGCGACCTAGTTCAACAGTTTCGCATTTAATCGCGCGATAATGAAATCTGTAATCTCCGACATTACTCAATCAGCCATTATCATCTCCGTATTTATATTATACATATATATAATAGAAACAATCAAACTAATTTGTCGCGCGTGATTCGATCATAATGACATTATCGGAAACGCTAATCACGATCGTGGAGTTCGCGCGAAGTGACACAATTCTTATGATTCAAAGACCGCTGATACGCATGCGCCACGTACGCGTCGCACTGGGTCAAACGTATGCCGGTTCGAATTCGAGAGAACAATGCGTCGCGCCGGCGGTGTTGAAAATCATGCCGGTGCGGAGACCGACAATGCAGAGCGATACAATGAAGATCGCGTATCGCGTGTGGATACCGTTATTACGCCGTTTTATACGGGTCACAAACCGGCATCAGGTTTTCCGGGTAATGGAGAAACGGATTAACGGCGAAACGTGCGTGCGTTTGCCGCCGTTGCGTGCACCAGCGGTGCACCGCGAGCGAAAACGCGGTCGCGCGCGCGAACGTTCAAACTTTCCGCTTTGATCTGCGCGATGAACCGCGCCGTGATTTTATTATGTAACATAGTTAAATTCGTTGCGAAGTTTTTCACGCCGCTCCCGCGGCGAAAACGCGCTTCCACGTCCTCCGCTTGTAATCGTTGTGCACGCAAATTCTGCAGTTTTGCCCGTTTAAATTCTATTTTGCACTCTTTAAGGGTTATTCGACGGAGATGTCTCTCGGATTTGTACCTCCTGGCGGGGAACAAATAGCTGTGATTCTGACGCGTGAGCACGAGGCACTCGTCGAATAAAAGGCTGGCGATCGATCTTCCTCGGTTGATTTCCGACCAAGTGCTCGAAAATCTGCGCGGTCCGTCACGGAATGATTTATCGCGCTATCAACACGGAGATACGTTACGATCTTCATCCCTGATAGCGGTTTTTACGACGCGCGTTTATTCGCGAACTTGATCTCTCTCTAGGTACTTCTTGCGCTGCGAGTGTTCTTTATTGCGAGTAGCATTTGTCATTTCGCAGTAACAACAGCTCACATGTTCATTCAAAAAAGAGAATAATATAATAAATTATAATAAAGAGAGAAAATTCGACGAAGGGATTGCTAAATCTCAAGTCTCGCGTTTTAGAAAATTTTGTCGACGCGTGAAGGCGGATTTTGAATGCAAATGAGCGTTAATTACGTCACTGCATTCGCGGCGCGGCGCGAATATCATTTCTCAATCTCGCGCGCGCGGTGTACCTCGATAAATCGGATTTTCGCAACGAGCGACGCGATAGCGCGGTCATGACAGGCAAATGTCACAAAAGGTCACGGAAAAACGGATCTTCGCGGCGTCCTTGCGGATCGGCCAGCCTCGTCTCGTCTCTCCACCTCGTCGAGCCGTGTTAGGCCGTTTCTACGAGAACCTTTCACTCGTTTCGTGAATCACGCCGGCGAGCCGCGCGTCATTAGTGGTTAATTGAGCCTCGTTTCTCCCGTGCGAGAGAAACGGTGACGTAAACGCACGCGGGCGATCAGTAATGCGCCATCCATCAAGCGAATCCATCGGGCGACCATCTGTCGCGCGGAAGCGCGCCGCGTGCGTAATTTCGCCGGCGTGTTTCACCGTTGTCATCACTGCGACGCGATGCGGAACGCATCGCGATCTCCGGCGAAATTTTCATCCGCTGGAAACGACGCTTTCCCGATCGTCGATTATTATTTCAGTGGCGAGCCGAGTATATTATAAAACGCGAGAACGGTCGGAAAGCAGGACAGTAACGTGCTACAAATTTAACGAACCGCCTACGGTTTCCCTGGAATTTTCGACAGCGACAATCCGGCTACCAACGGGAGCCGTAAAATAGTCTTGACACCTTCGCTATTTTCAGAGGAAATTAAGTGAGACTGAGACAAGCGATCGATGTCGAGCCGACACTACTGCTGCATAATTCCCGCTCAACACGCGAACTTATCTAGATATGGATTCGCAGAACTCTCGGAGTGAGACGGCACAAGGAGAGCCGCTAAATGTCGCGTCAACTCTCGCTTTATCAGCGTTCGTTCCGCGCACGTTGGACCAGATGGACCACCAACATCCGGTGGAAGTGCCCAATCCCGGATACCTCCCCACGCTTTCCAAACTCTGACGTGGGAACGTGAGGCCGGCAGGCCTCAGGGGGCATCGTTATCGCAACCCTTTGGTACAGCCTCCTCACTTCCCTGCCCCTCCTTCCTGCAGGGATTCGCATAACGGCTCGTTCTCTCGCGCGCATTATGAAACGATGCGGCCTTGAGGCGAGTTTCTCCCCGGTGCAGGTTTCCAAAGCGCCCTGTACCTGCCTCGAAGATGAGTAACGGGCGAACAGGTGCGCCCGGCATTGCTTTAAACGGCACTCGGGTCGTCGACGACGTCGACGATGAGAAAGAAGAAGGACGGTGACGACAAGCGACTTTTCTTGCAGCAGGAGTCCCGTCCCGCGCGAAACGAACCGAGAGAGAGAGATCGCGGACAGATACGTGCGGGAACGCGTCTCGATCGGCCAGCCGAATTTGCTATTCGGCTCGTGCACCATTCCGATTGCGTGCCCGAAATCTTGCTTTCACCGGGGAATCGAAGCGGGGGAATCAATCACGACCCGACGCCCCGGCGGTGGATCCAACGCGTCTTCATTCGGGATCCGTGAGAACCGACCTCAAAGCCGAGGTACCCGGGAGAATTCTTGACGTCCGTCCTCCTTGCTCCTTGAGGAATGAGTTGGACGTTGATCGTTAACATACCTCTTTGAACTCTTCGATCTGCGACTGGGTACGGAGATGAAAGGGAATCGATAGCGCCCGGAATGGGCACAATAACGTTCGTTTGCACGTTATTACCGAGGAAAGCCATGAAAACTACAGGGATTGGAATAATTTTTCATGACGCTTATTGTCGTCACCGCCGTTTCCAGTCTACGATTAGCATTATTCAAATGGACTGACACGCGACAGGAATTATTGCCCAGCGGTGCGTTAATGCGATGTGCCCGTGATTTAAAAGCCCGCTTTTAAGCGGGAAATGCACTTTAACGCTTTGTAAACTCGCTAAATAACGTTTTCATCGGACGGCCCATCAGATCCGTTTGAAGCGAAGATTGCGAAGAGCCCGGAATCTTCCCTTCGCTAAAAGCCACGAACGCACTTAAAGCACGGTAAACACCGTGCTCACCGTCTGTCGATTGTCCGTTTACAGCGTAATGATTTCAGTTACGCCGCGCGCGTCTCGCCTGTTTTGCTTAACTTGATTTTTAGTTCACGGTACTGCGTGGGATGAAGACCTCAACGGCTGACCTGGTTCCGATAGATCGATTTTGGCGCGACGCATCTCACGAGCATTCCTAAACCGTCCTCGCGATACCGAGCTCCAATTCCAGCCGTTTACGAGTCGCATCCGCCTCGTGAAAGAAGACACTCTCGCAAAAGGAAAATTCAAATGGCTAGCGATAATAAGGAGGGACAAGAAAAACAAGAGAGTTTACTCTCGATACTTTTCGGGTTTTCGAAGAAAAGGCAAAAAAAAAACCGGATGGATCGCGGTCGGTTGGGAGTCAATCGAGTTCAGAGCGGAGCGGTTGAGACTTCGGAGCAACACCTGGATCTAAGCTCTCCGCTTTGTGTCGAATGTGTTACACGAACGAAACTTGCTGCCGGATGACGACGTTTAGCGGAATGTAGAGCGGGAGCACGGAGTAATGAGCAGTTGGACACCTACGCGTAAACAACAATGGTGCGCGTGCACGTGCACGCATATCTCGCCGTAGTGGCACTCGAGATGCAGAGTGGACGTCCTTAAGACCCGACGACGAGTTCCTCGGATATGAGAACGCACAAGCTATAAAAGCCCACGCGAGAGATGACGTGCAACAAAGAAGTTTCTAAAAATAGACGGAATGACGGGCATCGATGACAATTAATCTTCCGTGGCTGCGGACGTTCGAAAGAATTTCCCGGCGTTTCTCCAAGTCCTTTCGCGTATTTGAACTTTTCCTGATGAAACAGAATCGGTGATATCATATGTGTACGTGTGTGCGAGTCTGCATAAAAGAAGACGTTTAATTTCATAAGTAACCATTGACATGTGTGCCAAGGTGAACTGCTTTCTATGTTCCGCTGCCGGAATTAAACGACTTGTTTTCTCCACTAGAGTGAAAAGGGATATAGAAATAAGTAGATGAATTCTTAACGTGTTTCTCTCTCAAGGAGAGTTTCTTCAAGAAAAATACGTCGCGCGCAGTCAGGGAGTTTGCGCCCGTATATTAGATTTCTGAAATTGGATTTTTAATCCTTCAGGAATCAAGAGTCGCGACGTGAACGTTTCCGCATTCGTTTTTTCCACGCTTTTCGGCGTATTTCTCACGGGTCGCCTAACGGGCAAACCGCCGCGAGGAAAACCGCGGTTGCCAAATTCACGTACGTGTGCACGCGGGCGCGATACGCACGCGTTACAACCACAGCTTCTTTAAATTTTTCATCTCCGAGATCTGCGTTGGTTCCCATCTTTCCCCCCGTTCCATCCATCGTTCTACTCCCAGCGTGTTTTTTCTTCCTCTTGTAGGGCGTGTGCCGAGCGGCTCTGATACAAGATCGCGCGGAATCCACACGTGCAACACAATACGTACGTAACGCTTCTCTTTCTCTCAAGAGAGGAGGAACGCTTCTCTCTTGCTCGCGAGTCCTGAATTTTCCATCCTCGAGATCTCCGATTCCGAGCCGAAGCCGACAAGCGATTTCCTCGCGCCGCGCGAGGAGCAACGAGCGACGCGGATGGTCACTCGCGCGTAATCCCCGTAACGCAACGCGGCGGCGGATTGCGCGCACCTACTTCGTGGCACCGTTAAGCCACGCGCCGCATGCTTCCTCCGGCAGCCTCGTGCGTGCTCATTCGCGCGCGTCTCTCTCGGCGGAAGGCGGCGTCGCCGACGGAGGAGCGTGTTCCTTTCGGCGGAGCGTGCCGCGAGTGCGATTACGTATTCCCTACCGCGTTCCGACGGTGCGGTGGCGCATCGCCGAGCCGGCGGTTATGCCGCGAATGTAGAAACAAAAGAAAACCAGAAAAGAAACGCGTTATCGATATGCTAATGATCAACAAATCTACCCTCGTGCAAGTGCGAATATACACGCACCCATGCACATACGCACACACACCTACACGCATACACATGTACGTACACATGTACGCTCGCAAGAATGAAGTGACGAGAGAACGACACGTAAGACGGAGGCTCGTTCGCGCCACGCGTTCTCGCGATAAACGTGGCAACGCGCTGCTCCGAACTTTCTTCGCGCACATATACAAGAGAAAGAGAGAGAGAGAGAGAGAGGAGGAGGAGAGGTACACGTAAGATCGATCACTCACGTTTCGCGTGATACGTGCTTTCCTGACGCGAGCGTGGATCCCGGGCGCGCGCGATCCGATCGTTCCCGCTCCCTGGAATGCGGGATTCCTCGCGAGGAGGAATTGGCGTTCGCGAGGAGGCGCCGGAAGCGTACGTGTGTATCGCAACGTCGGGTCTTTGCTCTTCCTCCGCGGGAATGAACTTTCCCGGATTGCGGTCCAGAGCATCCGCTTCCGGAGGTCTCTCTCTCTCTCTCTGTCCCTGTCTCGCTCGCTCTCGCTCCGATCGAATCTCGCGCGGCACACTACCTCGCGCCCAGCCGTTAATTGGCCGTGCGTTGATTAATTCCAGCCGGAACTCCGAAACTCGCCGCTCGGTAATGACACTGCACGCGCGCACCAATGCGCGCAGGAATCCGAATCCGAACGCGAGAGTGGGTCTTGCGAGAGACTCGACCGACGAGATTCCGCGGGTATCGGCGACGGGCGGTACGCGCCGAGTCGTACCGACCTCGAAAGCTCGCGCCCCTGCCGAGTCGCGGGTTAGTAAAACGCGATCGCGACGCGTCGCCGTTGACAGGACCGATCGTTGCGCGACCGCCCTGGTCTGGCACCCGGTGCACCGATCCGGTTCGCCAAGCTTCGCGGGTTCCCTCGTCCGCCTCGGGCGTTCGCGCGCGCCGAATTAACGGAACGTAGACGTAGCGTGCACGCGATGACGCGATGACTCCCGCCCGCTCGGACGCGCCGCTGGGATTGCCTGGTCGATTTCTCTCGGCCTTTCGATTCGTCGATACGCACCTTCTCCTTCGGCGGATTCCCGGCTAACGGCGCGGCTCAGGAAGACACTCGCGAGCGTGCATGTCGTCCGTCGTCGACTAAACGTGGGATACGCCTGACATCGCGCGGAATGAGGCGCGCGGCGCGGCGCGGCACGGAGCGAAACGGAGCACGGCCGAACGCCGAGGTTAGGGCGTCACGGAGCGGGGAGACACCTGTTCGACGCTCGCGGCAGCACTTTCGACATGCGCCTGAGCGCGAGGAGGGAGAGAGGGTTATCCATACCAGAGAGAAACCTGAGAGCGGCCACCAGCCTCCTGACGTTTGGCGCCGCCTGACAAAGTGGACGTGAACTAGTTCGTTACGCTCGGTAATGATACAAGTGAGCATTTTCCAGCGGTACGAAAAGTACCATGAATAGGGAGAATTCGGCGTGAAGCGCGGTAGTCCAGTGGCTAAGCGCGAGACTCGTGTTTTGCCATCCGCGCAAGTAGGGTTCGAGACCGAGTTGTGATATTTTTTTTTTCGGATTTTTCTTTCTTTGTGTTTGTATTATATTTTTGTATTATGTACATAAATTATTATGTAAATAATGATTTATTATGTTTTATTATATTTTGGAGGTATACGTATATAATGAGACATGCACATAAACATGTACATTTAACATTTGTAAACTTTTTATTTATTTATATAGTTTGTATACTGTCGAGTGTTTATTTATTATAAAATTCTGACATAACTGTACAGTGTTGCGGGTGGAAAATTTATATAAAAGCATAAAAAACAAATGCTTTTATATAAATTTTCATCCGCAACACTGGTACAGTCATAGGCACAGAGGTTGTGACACTTTTTTTTAATGAGTCAGAATTTTATAATAAATAAACACTCGACAGTATACAAACTATATAAATAAATAAAAAGTTTACAAATGTTAAATGTATATGTTTATGTCTCATACATATACGTATACCTCCAAAATATAATAAAACATAATAAATCATTATTTACATAATAATTTATTATTTACATAATAAAAACATATAATGCAAACACAAAGAAACAAAAATCCGAAGAAAAAAAATTATCACAACTCGGTCTCGAACCCAACTTGCGCGGATGGCAAAATACGAGTCTCGCGCTGAGCCACTAGACTACCGCGCTTCACGCCGAATTCTAGCTATTCATGGTACTTTTCGTACCGCTGGAAAATGCTCACTTTTAGATGTAAATTTCTCCGAAACCAAGGCTCATACACCCAAACCCTCGAACACGACATTAATATTTTTACCTTCCCTTTCGAACGCACTATGACTCGTTCGAAAGTAGAGTTTACATGGGAAAACTTCCTTATGAATAGTTTGGACACGAATCATGTATCATTACCGAGCGTAACGAACTAGTTCACGTGCACTTTGTCAGGCGGCGCGTCAAACGTCAGGAAATGTGCCCGTGGAGGCTGGTGGCCGCTCTCAGGTTTCTCTCTGTCCATACCATACGCGCGCCGCCGAATATCGAGGGGTCGCCAGGTCACGTGATCGTCCAAGTCACTCGCGATTTATCGACGCGTTCGCGAGCTGGCGTTACGATCGTCGCCGAATTTCTCTCTACGGTCGGCATTTCGATGGATTACGCCGCAGCAGCACTGCTGCGGCCTAAGTTGGCGGCGCTGACGGCGGGCAGGGGTGCCATTCGCGTTTCTTTTATGTTTAGGACTCCGGCCGTGATGGGGCAGCAGTAGCGACGCATGCGTAGCGGCACGTGATTTGAATTTGAACGGGGCGCAACGAGCGTTCAGTTTTCCGCGGACTGTTGGCGATGCAGTGCCCGGTCGTGCGCGTGTGTGTCGTTCGAATGCGACGATAAGACTGATTCCCCTTGAGTAAATTGCCGAAACACGTGGCTCACTCGCGATGTCGGACAGCATTAAAGTGGCCATCAAGGTCAGGCCGCTCATCAAGCGGGAGAGAGATGAAAACTTGCCGATGCAATGGTCGGTACAGGGCAACACCATCGTGGCTGTTGACGCGGAGATGAGGAAGCGGAGCGATGGTGGATTCGAGTTCGGTACGACGCTGACCCATCAATCCTTAAGATGCACAGAACTCAGAGTTCAAAATGTTTCACTCGTCCTATTGCACTCTTCTCGAAAATCGCCGTGTAATTTCTCTCACGACATTCATCCTTGAACTGTCTCCCGATCTTTGTCTATGGTTTCCCTGCACACTTACGTGTCTATCTCGTTACAAAATCGAATAAGAGAAGCTGCATGATGCAGTCGAAAAAGGTTTATTCCGATTTCTGCGCGTAGCGGTTATAATTTGTACGTTCGTTTTTTTTCTTCCGTTTATCGTCCTTTGTCTTGAATGGGATCCACGTCATGGCTGTGTTGATGCATGACTCGTGATGTCGTATTTACAGATCACATCTTCGATACGAGTGCCACTAACGACACAGTGTTCAGCACGACTGTAAAGCCTATCGTCAACGCTGCCGTCAATGGATTTAATGGCACCGTGTTTGCCTATGGACAGACCAGTTCGGGTAAAACGTATACGATGATGGGTGCCTTGGAGGAACCTGGTATAATACCGTTGGCGATCGACCACATGTTCGAGGCAATAGCCAACATCCCAGAACGCGAATTTTTATTGAGGTTAGCCAAAAAAGTGTCGAAAGTTATCTTATCTGTTATTGAGGAAATTCTCTTATCTGCATACAAGTATAGACGCCTTGTTAAAAGGTTTGCAACTTTTCGTTAATTATTATTTATGTAACTTTTCAGAGTATCCTACTTAGAAATATACAACGAGAGAGTCAACGATCTCTTGAACAAGAATGTAGTGGATCTCAAAGTACACGAAGACGTAAACGGCCAGGTATTTGTGAAGTGCAAGGAGGAGGTTACAAACAGTCCAGAGAATGTTATGTTGATAATGAACAAGGGTAATAAGAACAGGCGGATAGGCGAGACAAACATGAACGAGCGCAGCAGTAGGAGCCATACAATATTTAGAATTGTAAGAATGCCAGATTTTCTTTTTTCTAATTTTACATGAAAATTATTTTAAAAATATTTAAATGAAATTGTTAGTAACAATCTGTGTGTTATAATTGTTATAGACGATCGAGAGTCGAGAAGCTGAGGCTGACTCGGATGGTGCAGTACAAGTGTCGCAGTTAAATCTGGTGGATCTCGCTGGCTCGGAGAAAGCGCGGCAAACAGGCGCCACTGGCGAGCGTTTTAAGGAGGGATGCCACATTAACTTGTCCCTGTCCACGTTGGCGTTGGTGATCAAGCAACTGAGCGAGTCGCAAGACGCGCAGAAATATATAAACTTCCGCGACAGCAAATTGACAAGATTGCTTCAGACTTCGCTGGGCGGAAACGCGATGACGGCGATAATATGTGCGGTAACACCGGCCGCGCTGGACGAAACCCAATGCACACTGTCGTAAGTATTTTATATACTTTTGGTCGTAATTTAAATAATTGGCACATGTACAGCGTAACATGTTTTGATAATTGTTACGATAACAAGAAAGGGGGAGAAGTAAGAAGGATTAGTATTGCATCTTACCGACAATTCATACTTTATTTAATCATTGTTATATTGCATTAACCTCGACTACCTTCAGCATCACCTGGGACATGGATTCTCCTCGCTAAGCATGACTTGTCGAATCATTAGCTGATCGGTCTCCGTATTTGTCTCGTCCTTGAGTCATGTTTGTTGTCATCGAGCCTCTCAATCGGACTCTCTCGGACTTTACGTGGAATAGGGAGGAACCATGTCTCACCAACTTTCTTTGTTTCGGTTATTATTATCGTGATTCGTACCATAGCACTCGAATCGAACGTGTTGGCATCAATCTCGAATAAAGAAAGTCGTTTACCCATCACCCAGAGTTACTTTCTCGACCTCTATCCGTTTGTCCACTTAACAATCTATCTGGTCCTTCAAACTATAATACTATTTCATTGTTTAGGTTTGCGTCAAGGGCCAGAAACATCAAAAATAAACCTGAACTGAACGAAGTCATGTCCGATGGTGTACTTCTCAAGCGTTATGCAAAACAGATTGATATGTTAAATGTAGAATTAGAAGTAAGTATTAAATCGTTGCAAGTTACAGCTTCTTCACTTGATTGCTATAGAAGATATACAATATGTCGGTATTTTGAAGGCTGAATTTGTTGATTTTATTGCAACAAAAGATAAGACTCTCGTACAAGACGATTACCTTATGTATCTATGTGCTTATACAATGACTTTACCTCTGTGCAGAAAATGAAGCAACTAGCTGGGACGACCGATTTTCTCGAGATGGAAAGTAAAATGCAAGAAAAGGATCGCGTGAATCGGTATCTTGAGAAGCGTATCAAAATGTTGCAAACTCGGATAGTCAACGGTGATACTCGCAATAACGCGCAATCGTTCAAGCATAAAGCGAAAAGGAGACAAACCTGGTGTGCTAGTGGTGCCTACAAGCTGAGCATGTCCACGTTTCAACCGTGCGCGAATTTGTCGCCGATTAAAGAGATGTCACCCGTCAAATCGTACAACGGAAAGTCGCCGAACATTACCGAAACATGTGAGTTGAGTCGATTTTTACGTGACGCAAGCTTGCAAATATTTATCGATTAATGAGGCAATAAAATAAACCAAAATGTTGAAACTGAAACGTTGAAATCACATGCATTATTTTCGCAGCGTTCCAGATTGCTTATGCCGACTTCGAGCTGGAGCTTATAAAGAACGAGGAGGATTCGTTGCAGAACGATGAAGATTCAGCGTTGAACAGCGATGAGGACTCGTTCATCACGTATCGTCGGCAGAATCGTGTCAGGTTCGCGGATAACGCAGTACAAAATCCTGGGCCCAGCAACCCAGAGAATTGCAACGCCACCCCTGAGAAGACCACCTCGGCCACTCAGACTGTCAGGTAAGCAGCGCAGAGAAATAAATCTCCCCGTGTTTCCTTTATCTCGCGATCATTTATCTATTTTCATAATTTCCAAAAAAAGTCCCGGTACACCGAGGGAGGTTCTACGGAACCAGATCCGCCATTTAGCAGAGGAATTTTCGCAACTTGAAGAATACACGACCCTGGAGAAACAAGTGTTCGTCCAAGACCACGAAGACGATCTAAAGAATAAACTCGCGAGATTATCGAAGTTGGAGAGGGAGATGCAGAACATCGTATCCGACAAGGAGAACTTCGAGCACATTGCGTCCGATCTTCGCAAGAAGCTGACTGCGGCCGAATTGCGTTGCGCCATGGCGGAGGAGCAAGTACAGGCGCAGACGAATAAGCTGCAAAAGGTGCCGGAGCTCGAGAAGAGAATAGCGCAGTTGTCCACGCAGCAGATGGAGGCGCAGAACGTCCCGGAGCTACGGAAACAGGTATCTCTTCTTACGGCCGAGAGGGACAGTTACGAGCACGTCGCGTCCGACTTGCGGAAGAAGCTCAACGAATCCGAGCGACGTAACGTTTTACTGGAAGACAAGTTAGCGACGCCGAACGGAGAAACATCAGTTGTACAAACGCCGTCCGAGGCGTTGGAGGACCGGCAGTCAGCGCTGGAAACTCGAATCGCTGCTCTGGTGTCCGAGAAAGACGAGTTGCAACGTAAAGTAGCTGACCTGCAGGACAAGTTGACGGAAGCCGAATCGTGCAATAATTCGATGAAAGATCAATTGAGTGAGCAGCAGTCGGTGCTGCAGAATCTCCAGGACCTGGAGACGCAGGTCAACAGTCTTACATCCGAGAAGAGCGTGCTCGAACGTACCGTTGGCGAAATGCAAGACAAACTGAGAGAAACCGAGGAGATCAATAATTCCATAACGAGTAAATTGAACGAACAGCAAGAGGAGATTCAGAGGTTACAGGGTCAAGAAGAGCAGATCGAACGACTCACGTCCGAGAGGCACGAATTTGAACTTACTATCGGCGAACTGCAAAAGAAACTGTCGGAAGCAGAAGTGGCAGCTGACGCGATGAGCAGTCAAGTGGATCAGCAAAACACGCACGAAACTGATAAAGAGCTGGAGAAGCAAATGCAGGATGCTGCAAGGGAAAACGAAGCAGACACGCGCAAGATCGACGATCTGGAAGTCACGAATGAAACACGTGCATCGAGTGAGCATGCGATCAGTAAGCACGAGCGTGTTATTTCTGAACTGCAGGAAAAACTGAAGGAAACAGAGTTGCGCAACAGTTCGATCGAGGAGGAGTTGAGCCTACGGCAAGTGGAAACGCAGAGAGCCACTGACGAGCAGAGAAAATGTACGGAGAGCTTCGCGCTTGAAAGGAGCAAGCTGGAGGACACGATTTGCGAGTTGCAAGAGAAGTCGCGTAAGGCGGAATTGCGTAACAATATGATGCAGAACCGAATAAACGAGCAAGAATCGCAGTTGCAGAAGAGTCATGATCTGGAAAGGGAGATCGAGTGTCTCACGTCGAGAACGACCGAGTTCGAATGCACGGTCCGCGAGCTGCAAGAGAAGCTAGCCAAGGCAGAGCAAGGTATTTTGCCGGAAGATGAACCGAACGAACGACAATCGCAACGAATTCAAGAACCGGAGGAAACGCAGGTCGAGGAATTGGCGTTCGAGAAAGGCGAGCAAGAGCGAGTGCCTGAAAAATTGCCTGAACAACCGCTGAAGAGTCCTGACACAAAGGATAATTGCAACGATGACGAAGTGAATCATCTAAAACATCGTATAAACGATCTGCAGGCCATCGTCAAGGATCTTCAAAGAGAGAATACACATCTGAAGGAACACATGTCGACAAAATCGGTGACGTCGGATCACGAACATGACTTGAGCGATTCAAGGATCATAGGCGATTTGTCGAGCTCGAGGATATCTTCGGAAGAGGATAGCGCGCGATTGACCATGGACCTCTTCCTAAAGAATCAAGAACTGGATGAGATCAAACATGACGTGCACAGCATGAAGACGGACATAATAAATCTGCAGGAGACCATATATCTCTTAACAAACGAGAACAGCGAGCTGGCGAGTAAACTCTCGGCGGAGAAAGAGTGCGCGGAGAAGTCGGCGAGCAGCTTCCAACAGACAATCGATGAGCTGTACGCGCGAAACTCGAAGGTCGTGGACGAGAAGCTGAACGCGGAGAGCAACTTGGCAATACTCAGCGAGCAGATGAGAAGTCTCCGTTCGAGGATAACGGAAGAAAACCTGGACGAGAAGCAGATCACCCTCCAGTATGAGGAACAGCTCAGCGCGTTGACGGCGAAGAATACGGAACTGTTGTCCATCGTCGCGGAGAGGATGAACGAGCTCGAAACGCTGAAGGAGAGCAAGTCGTTATTATACGAGCACGACTGCATGTACCAGGACAAATTAACGGACCTTACGGAGAAATACAACTGCCTGACAAACGACTACAATGATCTTTCCACTGCATTGATGGACAAAATTGAAGAGAACGATGGCTTGAGACAAGAGTGCACAATTTTAGAAAGTAAACTGAAATTATCGTTGGAAAGCAAAGAGGACGTTAATGATGACGACGCAGAGCAGCTGAGAACGGAGAATACCTTGCTGAAGACCGAGGTAATGGAACTAAAAGTTAACGCGAACGTTTTAACCGAGGAGTATGCCAAAATGTCCAATCAGTTGATGGAGACTCTAGAAGAGCTGGATGACGCGCGAAAGATTAACGATACGACTTTACATTTGTCGACGTTGTTCAACAATACCGCAATCTTGAACGATGTAACAGCCAATGATGAATCTACAAAGGACAACAATGGCGAAACAAAGATTGTAAATCTGCAAGAGGAAGTTAATCATCTCACGCATCTCAACAGGAGGCTCAGCGAACTGAAACTAAGTACCTGCATTCAGTGCACGCATCTGAAGGAGCTGAACGAGAGTCGAAGAATGCTGAAGCTCGAAGTGAAATCTCTCAGTCACAAGCTGGAAGACTTGCAGAGGAAGTTCGACTGCAAGTCCGCGAGGAGCGACGCGCTCATTATGAAGGCCAAAGAGGACATGAACTTGAGCTTGTGCAGTTCCTCGCTGAACGCGAGTGTCTCCGAGAACTTGAATGTCAGCTACGTCGAAGATCGGCTTCAATCTCTGAACAGTGAACTGCAAACTCTGAAGGAGGAGCACAACAAATTGTCGGATCTGTACAAAGAAAAGTGCAACGAGATCGAGGAACTGCACAACAGTTCTATCACGGACGCGGCGAATGACAACCCGAATCTCAGCTCAGTTAAGAAATCTCCGAATAGAACGAGATTGGACAACGTCATGAAAGTCATGAACGACCTGCAAAGCGAATTCGAGACAATCAAGAAGAACAACGTGAGCGTCAAAACGGATCTCGCCAAATTTACTGGTGAGAGGGACTCTCTACTAGTTGAGATCAATTCGTTAAGGACCGCTAATGAAAATCTACTGCAGAAGCTGTCTGAGAACGAACATTCGCAAATGAGCGCGCTGGAAAAAGTGAAGATCCTCGAGAACGAGATAGCAGATCTGACGAAAAAGCTGCAGGAGTTTACCGTCCAGTATAAAGAGATAGAGAACGCGAAACTGATTCTTGAGATCGACGCGGAGAACTTGAAGGAAGATAAAGCGCTGAAGGAACGCATGATAAACGAATTACGTCAAAGTCTAGCCTGTCTGCAGCACGAGCTGGATGTGATAAAGGAACACCGGAAGGAGCTTGATAATGGCAACAATTCTCTGGAAGAGGAGTACGAGAGGAAACTGGAATTGCTGAAAGTCAAGAACAAAGAGTTGTCCGACTCTAAATCGACCGTCGAGCAGGAACTTGTCGCTTATTCGAGAGAATCAGAAAATAAACTAACAGAACTTAACGAGAAGATAAATAGATACACTTGCGAGAACGATTATCTGAAACAGGAGTTGATTAAACTACGTGATATAGAAGAGAAATTCGAAAAAGTGAGGAACAAATACGACTCCAAGGTTCAACAAGATAAGACGCTTTGCGACGATTATAAGAACATGAAGAAAGTGTTGAACGACACTTCGAACAGCATCATCAGGGAGATCAGAGCGCTCAAACCTATAACAGAGACTCAAGGATTCCTGGATAAGTCGGTAGACGAGTTGTTTCAGATATTCGTACATACAATTCTGGCAAAAGAGAAGGAGATCGTGCGAACGATACGCGAGACCTTCGACAAGGAGAGGCAGAAGCTCGAGGACGAGAAGCGGCAGAGCGTCGACTCGGAGAAGCGTACGACGCTTTGGGCGAAGGAACTGGAGAATGAGATCGAGAAGCTTCAGGGAGACTTGTCCGCGCAGGAATCCGCAGTTGATTGGTTGCAGAAGGAGGTCGCGCGTGTGCAACAGCTTCTGGAGGAAAGAGATCGCGACAGGGATGCGTTGACAGAGAAGATCAGCCTGCTCGAGGCGGACTACTGTAACGTGCAAACCGAGCTCAGGAAATATTCCAAGATTGATACTGAGAACGGAGAAGCCGTCGTCATCGCGCAGAAGCGGCAGAAACAGGCGCAGGAGATGATCAAGAGTAAGGAAACCGAGTTCCAGATGAAGCTGAAAACGGAGAAGGAGGCGTTCAACATGCGGATAGAGGAGCTCACGTGTACGATCGACTCGTTTAAGACAAAGAATATGGAGCAAACGAACAACATCGAGGGTCTCGAAGCTAATCGGAAACAGCTGGAGAACATCATCGACTTGAAGACTAGCGAACTGATGAAGAGCAATCAGATTATTCAGAAAATGCAGGCCGAGTCGGAACAACTCACGGAAGCATACAACGAGCTGACTCGGGAGTTGAAGGAGAACAAATTGCGCATCGACGAAATCACGGGACACCTGAAGACCAAGAATGACGAGCTAACAGAATATAAGACTAATCTCGAGATTATCGTGCCGGAGAACAAGCTGCTGAAGCAACAGATCAATGAGCGCAAAGCCTGCACAGAGCAATACAAGATCGAGATAGAGAGATTGAAAATGCAGAACACGCAGGAGTTCGACCGGCTTAAGGATCAGTTGAGTTTTGAGGAACTGAAGAACGTCGAGTTGAACAAGCAGATCGCCGAGCTGAACAACAAGAATGCCGCTTTGACGGAGGAGATGGACGCTCTGCGGGACAATCACGCGACGTTGGAGCGCAAGTGCGGGTCGTTGGAGAGGCGAGTGAGGAACAGCACGAGTAAGATTCAAGCGGAAGAACAAATGGAAGAGCTGAAGGACCTGAACAGATCTTTGCGGAACAACCTGGACGGTGCCAGCAATCGGATAACGGAGCTGCAGGCCGCCAAGACGGACTTGATGAAGCAGCTGGTCACCTTAAATAGTCAACATGATGCGATATGTAGGGAGAATCAGGAACTGAAAGAAACGCTGTCGTCATACAAGTTCAAGCACGACGGCAACAGCTACGAGAAGCATGACGCGCTGGTGCGAGAAAAAAACCAGATCGCCCTGGAGCTGGAGGCGACGAAGTTCCAATTGAATCAGAGGAACAAGGAGATGGAGAAATGCGCCGATGAGATCAAGCAACTGACGGAGAAGAACGCGGAGCTTGACCATGAATCGGACGAGCTGGCGGAGGTGATTCGCGAGCACGACGCCGAGAATACGAGGCTCCAGGATCAGCTGTACACGTGTCGTGCTGAGGTCGAGGCGTTGCACGAGACGATCGAGGCCTTGAAGAAGAAAAATCCAGATGTTCAAACACGATCCACGCCGAGGACAGACGTGTCCTCCGAGAATTTGGAGACCAAGATACGGGAGCTGCAACTGGAAATCGTGTCGAAGAACGGGAAGATCGCGACGTTAGAGTTGCAGATACTAAGCGGAAGTTATCCTTATCAGGAGAAGTGTAAAGAGCTGCAGGAGCAACTGCTGGCATATCAAAATAAGGTAAAGCATATTTTATTGTATTTTTATATAATCAACTTTATTCATACTCTATTCTATCTCATTATAATCGTGATAATTATTTTAATTACATTTTGATTAAAACATAACGCTATTTTTACAGAATAGCGAATTAAAGGCGGAAGTTAAGCGGCTGCAGACGGCCATGCTGCGTACGTGCGCGAAAGAATGCGATGCGTGCAAGCAGAGATTCATGAATAAGCGAAATCAAGCATGTCAGACGATTCCCAACAACGTGGTGCGATTTTGTAGCACGAGTAGTGGTATAATTGCTGTAAGTATACATCAAGTAACTGCAATCAATGATTGTGTCCTGTGGCGACATGGCGTCTACCGAAAGGCAGCCAGCCACCACAAGGAAAGTGTTGAACGACAACAGCAACTGCTGTTTCAGATCATCGTTCTCGCAAGTCTATTAACCTTCTCGTTAAATTTGTCTCTTGCGAGAAATGTTGTTCCCGAATCTCCCTCTATCGGGAGATTACTTGAGTTATTTGTCTCTTCCTCGGGGTTGTTTGCCACTTTCCTTGTGGTGGCTGGCTGCCTTTCGGTAGGCATCATGTCGCCACATGTCCTGAAAATAGAAGAAATGAAAATACATGCAAATGTGTTTTATTAGTCGTTCAATACTATTGCCACATTATTGTTGTCTCATTTTTTACAGGATGATATAAAAATACGGAAATTGGAGAAGGAGAAGACGCTCATGAAGGATCTGTGTCGCTCTCGGACCAAGATTATAAAGGAATACGAAAAGCGCATAGCGGAGTTAGAAATGTTGCAGCATTCCAGTTCATAATCCAACGAGAGGTTTCCCACATTGCTATAAAGACCAAAAACCTCCTCTCCCCTTGTTGATTTAAAATATCGCATTATTTTCCTCAATCGTTTTATCGCGCGCCTAAATTAAAATAATTACCTAATAATAGATTTTTAAGTTTATGTGTCATACTAGTGTAAATATTTTTAAGGACTGCGACAATGTGCACAATATAGTTCGATATTTTTATACTGCAGATACGAGTTTCTCGATTAATTGTTTTATACGTTTGTCAAAGATAGTAACAATATATTTTTGTGCCAACTATACATTTCTGAAGACGCACAATGTAGTACTACATTCAATATAGTACCGCCTGTGATATAACTAGATTTATCTTATCAGGAAACATAGAATGTACATATGAAAGTATTATTAATACCGATTAATCGGCGGTTGTAATAGTATTGTACCTTCTGGTGTATTACAATATATCGAAGAAAACAGTATTAATTGTCTTATATTTTGTTATAATAGACAGAAAGAAGTTTATAGTAAATAGACAATAGACGATGCTGGAATCTGATGCCACAGGTGAGAAAAGTTGGAGGTTCAAACGTGGCAGTGTGTAACGAAAAGTTTCTTGCGTTCCTATCGCTTTAGTTTTCACTTTTCCTATCAAAGATTAAAAGTTTTATCATCTTTAGGAGCGCGAAATGTATCGAAAACTTTGTTTTATTGATGGCACGGTGTTAAAATCGTTTATTATGTATTAAATCTTATAGCTCAGTTGTCAGAACCGTGAAAACTGAAAAATTTATGATGAAAAATGTATGATATATCGAGAATTATTTTATAGTTCTACAGAATATATCAGAGAGATATCAAAATTTTTAGCACATTTTACAGCTGTGACGCAAGAATTTTAACGTTATTCTTCGCCTTTGACGTCATAAAGTCACATTGTAAAGATAGTCGACTTTGAAATATATCATTTTTTATTACAACTATTTTGCAGGTTTTACAATTCTTTCATTTTACTTGTCGAGTTTTGCTCTCTTTGATTTGTATCTCGCTATGTGTTTGTGTGGCCTTTTCGTACCAGTTTTCCCTTGGAATAGGTCTGAAACAGAAAACATTGTTAAATTATAAGGAAGTCGAGTATTCTAAATTACTTTATATGATATTGATAAGTATTATATAATATTATTTAGTATTTAATATTACAATACCTTTGTCAGGTTCTTCTCCGACTTCTTCACGATAATATTGCGTGTCGTCATCTTCCTCTAACTCGCTCTTTTCGACTGATTCTTTTGCAATTTTTTGTAAGAGTACGTCACTCTCCTTTTTCTTTAGAATTCCCTTGAGTGACTTCTCTTTATGTGCCTGCTTCTGCTCTTCTTTCTGCTTCTTATTCTGCTCTTGTATCTTCTTCCTTTTTTCTTTCAATTTCCTCTTCTGTTCTCTCCTCTTTTCGAGCGCAAGTTTTTCCTCCTCCGTTTTGAACACAAGTTCATGGAAAAGCACTTCTCCGTCGAGCAGCCCATTTTCCACTTTGATTAACTAACACAGATTTAATTTAACGTTACGCAAAAAGAGTAAAATATACGAAATTATTACGATATTAGCTTCATTGATTAATAAACAATTTTTTAAATAATATTTAAAAAGATATTAAACCTGAAGCGTCAGTCTTGGTCCCAACTCGGATAATCTAATCGCACTCTTGGAATTTGCGTGATTTCCTCTCGAGGATAATTTTTGTGGCAGCGTAACGTGACTGGTTTCATCGTCTTCCGCTTCACTTTCAGACATGGTCGGTTTCGTTAAAAAGTCTGAAATGTCCTGACACTTGGACAAGTTTGGAATTCTGGCTTGCACCAACTTTTTGACGCCCCTTGATAGGCCCACCGGCACAACTTTAATTGCATAATGCCTGAAGTCGATAGTTTTTGACGTCGTGTTGTAATTTAAACATACGCAACGGCGAATGGTGCTCAAATTAACCTGCAAAATTATAATTGAAGATTAAGAATGTGTCTTCTTCACTTTTCAGTTTGTTACGATGGATCACACTCACAGTAGTCAAGTTTATGGTCGGGAACATATTCTGGAACATGGAAGCTACGAGTTTCTGATGCATGCCCTCGCCAGAGAAATTATTCAGGATTGATAGTGGGGCATTTTGGAAGGCTTCTTCGTAGACCATCTGCTTCTTCAACATGGATATCACATCTCGTGCCAGAGAGAAGCTGTGTATCTTGAATGTAAGAGTGGGTCCCCTTGGCAATCTAAAATAAAATTTTAGAATTAGTTTTCCAAGAAGAACAATTAAAGATTCATTAATGAAGCTTCAATAGAAATGGATACGGTACTTGCAAATTTTAAGATACATTCCCAGCTCCGTTTTTGTAAATATATACATGTGAGTGACGTGAAGTATACTGGAAATTGACACAAAGTCTTTGATAGAATTTTTCTTCCGAGCCTTCAGAGATGAAGCTGTAAATGGCTCCATAACTTTGCGGAAATCCTTAGTGAGCTCGACGATGTGTTCCCCTGGCAAACCACGGTGAAGTACGAAAGAATGAGGTGCTTTCACCACCTCTTCCTTCTCGCCCACATTTATCTGATTATTCCGTTTTACACATCGACCCTGTACAGAATGTTTGAATAAACGTTTTAATAAATAATTTAAAACATGATGCATTTTATATTATCTTCGAATACGCAAAGTGATTACTTGTTGTACATATAACCTGTGTATCAATGTTTAGTAAAGTTTAATATTTTTTAAACTATTAGATTATAATTTTTTTATTATAATATTTTTAAACTATTAGATTATAAGTGCACTTTAAAAAGTAACAAAAATATTACCTTCTTTTTACGAGCCATTTTTCTACTTAGATTTGAACAGGTTAACTATTTTACCACGTGGTCAGAACTTTATAAACTTTATAAAAAAAGAAAGTTTTAAGACAGATAAAAGAAGAAAAACATATTCTAATTACTTATTTTAAATCTATTTAATATAATAACACTTCTATACATTTATTTTGTCTAAATTTAAACTGAAGTTTAGGTTTAGGTTATAAACACTGTTGCTTCTTTAAAAAACAGTGAGCGCGCCTAGCGTAAGTTTCTTGAATTGCATTTTCTGAACTCGAGCAATTCTCGGGGCCGTGGCGTCATCTACCTGTATTTACTGCAACTATATCTATTAGTTCGAACAAATTCTAGTAGATAGCATCACGGCCTTATGTCTATGGTTTTCGCGGTTCGAAAAATGAGGCAGTAAATGCCAAATAAGCTTGTTCTTATGGCATTTTTCTTATAATAAAAAAAATGAGCTAGTAGAATGACTCAACGAAGATTAGACATAGCTATATTCTGAAGTAGTATGGCTCAATAATGCATAAGAAACAAAGCCTTTTATTCTTAGATAATATATTTTTATAATAAATAGAAAAATTTTTTATTTTCAAATAATACAACGTGAAAGATTAATATATTTTATTTTTTTATATTTTTATGTAATAATACTTAATAATGAATATTATACGATCTAAAATAGAAAATCTATTAGTATTCTAAAATGATAGACAATATACAGAAAATTATAATGCCGGGTTTCGAATGTTCTAACGGAGGAAAGCTTCCAGACTTGTTACATGAGGAATGGCGGAACCGTTGGGAATAGCATGCACGTCCCAGAGCACATACCATGACAAAAAACACATTAAATTGCAAGCAAGTAAATGGTTCAATAAGAAAACGAAAACTAGAGCCCCATTCGCATTACGTATAATTCTCAAGCTTCGTATGTCTAGTACATATAGCAAGGCAATAAAAGACACGAGTTAATCTTCAGCATCAAGTGGCGGATTGAGCACGACCACAATAACAAATTGCGATATCACGTGAGACTTCCCTTCTCACTGTACATTAAATATTGCGCGAATGTATCAGGGGGGATGTGCGCGCAACGTGCTCGGCACTTCATTGTCTCGAGAGGCGCGGGAACTCCCGCGCGGCTCGTTAAGCAAAACGAACTTCTCTCACGGTGCAAAGTTCACGGCTGCTTCACGGGGATTCTTATCTGCCTAGCGCGTGTCTGGTTCCTCTCTTCCGATTTTTACCGCATTATAATATTATATCCCAGACTTCGAGTGTCTGGCGAAACTCCATTCGCACGTTTCACATTTTTGACGTTACGTACGTATGGTCGTTCAACTTGGTATTTTTAATTATGATCTGTTGCGAGAGCTGCGTATCTGCGATATTGTGGGGAATAAATTGAGGGAATCCGTTAAATACACGCCTTAGAGATGTTGGCGGTTGCGTGTCATTATAAAATAAGCATTTGTGTGTGCAGTATGGAACAGCGAGCAGAACAGCTCCTTGAGTAAAGATCGCGTGTTGACATACGTTTAGAATAACGTAATATTCAAACACGCAGAGGAATATTGGCATTTGTTAAACAAGAAATAATAAGTATCCTTTTAAGTATATCTTATAAACCAATTTATTAATTAAATTATTACTTCATGAATTTAAATTATTAATTCATAAATTAAATTAATAATTCATAAATTTGATTGACTTTTGTGTAATAACTTCAAATCCTAACTATTATTATTATTATTATTATTTGCTCAATAAAATCCGTTCTATCGTTCGAGTACAATCTCTTCACGAAAAGAATACGCAAGTACCCGTAAGAAGCAATGTAATGAAGATGCGGTCTGCGAGCGGGTCTCGTTGCTTCGTTCCGTTTCGTGTAATTCCTGGATCCTCGTACACCAAACTCATAATTCGTGATCAATCACAGTGCGCTTCCTCGCTCGCCCGCGCGCATATAATGATAACGACAGATGGCGCCAACGATCAATCCGCTTGCGGCCAAGCGTACAATCGCGCGTGCCGAAAGGAAATTAGCCGCGCGGTAGCCGGAAGCGAGCGGTCGACGACGAGCGGTTGCCACTCCGCGATCCTCGCGATTCCTCCTCTCCCCTGGTGCCACTGTCGCGATTCCGTTCCGCGCCTGTTATGCCTGCAGTTCTTCGATTCGCTGACGAATCGGAGGACGACGACAATGACGGCGAAGATAGCGACGGACGCGAATAATAGCCGCGAGACGGCGCGAAGTTGGCTGCGGATAAACGTTCCGCGGCGGAGGTAACGTTTGCCATATGCCGGGCTAGAAACCGGCTGTGATTTTTGTCGGGTGGACGCGCTCGGTGCGCGTTTATACTCGTCGTGGCGCCCAAGTTGCCGCGTGCGGCACACTCGATCGATTCACATTAAATTTGACGGGAAGGCTGAAAAGATGGACGCATCATTCGCGGCGAATCATTCGTTGTGCGGACGATTTCTTATGAATTGGAGACCCGCACGGTCTTGAGGTGATCCTGGAGCTGCTAGTGAACTATTTTTTCACTATAGCGATGGTAATTGCAGTTTCGAAAATTCTCCTTATTGCTCGTGCAGAATAAAAAATCCTTTTCCACAAATGAAGTATAGATAGAAAGAAAGCCCGCTCTACAGGACTTTATATTCAAAATGGAAAAAAGTTAAAAACTTGCATTTGTCTTTTCTAACTTTTTTCCATTTTGAATATAAAGTCCTGTAGACCGGGCTTTCTTTCTATCTATACTTCATTTGTGGAAAAGGATTTTTTATTCTGCACGAGCAGTAAGGAGAATTTTCGAAACTGCAATTACCATCGCTATAGTGAAAAAATAGTTCACTAGCAACTCCAGCATCCCCTCAAGGGGATCCTGGAGTGCCTAGTGAAAAGTGTTGCCAATTGCACACATCATATACAAAAATTAAAATTGAAATGCTTTTTATAAAAATTTCGCAATTTGTGCGCACAAAAGTGAGGCACTTTTGAATGAAAATTTTGTACATACTTATACATACATACAAGCTTTTCAAACACTCTTTTCTTTTCTCTTACGCTTCTAAATTCATTTCTAAAAGCCGCCTCATATTCCTTCATTCTGTCTTCATTCAAAAGTGCCTCACTTTTGTGCGCACAAATTGCGAAATTTTTATAAAAAGCATTTTATTGTGCAAATGGCAGCACCATCGCGAAAAAATTCCCTGGTCACTCCAGGATCCCCTTAAGATAAATCTGATTTCTTCGGGGACAAATTGCGGGTGAAGAACTCTCTCGCGCGAGTTCTATATGTACTTATATTTCATTAAATTCGTGACAAATCGGATGTCACGCGTATGATGCGGTATCTAAGCGTGAAGCGCACATTCAAATTGATGTATAAAATACTTTGAACCTTATTTAATATATATATTATAAATAAATATATATTATATATTATAAAACATAGAACGTGATGTTTCTATAAAACTCTCTCTGGAATGAATAAATCAGTATAGTCAAACGTATCAACTACTATTCACATGGAAGCACATTCGCGACGACAATCTGCTCCGAACAAAAGTGTCTCTCCGTCACTTCGACGTCGTCTCGTGTCGTTGTCCCTGAAGTGGCTAATTCTCGGATACAGTCATCGGGAAGAACGTCGTCAGCGGAGCGCGGCGTGCCGCGCCGAACGTTTCTTGAACCGCGACTCTTCGTGAGGGGGCCCCTCCACCCCCCCCCAACCCTCTCCCTTTTTCTCTCTCTCGCTCTCCGCCACTTCGCCGCGCTCCGTTGACGCCGCTCCGAAGCGGTATATACGGCGCGTTGCCACGCGGTGGGACGCTACAGCAGCGAGACCAGCAAAAACGCAACCTTCGTGCTTAAAGCGAGACGAGGCATGCCATGGTGACGGACCTGCGGCGCACCGTTGCACCTGCGCCTCCTCTCGTTGCCCTGGCACTCCTACCTTACTGATCCCGACCGCGGGATACCGAGAATGCCCGCGAGCGCATAACGCGCGCGGCAAGGAGGAGCGTATTTTTCGCTCCTGTCTCGCAGCGAATTCTCCAGAATTGTGGAGATTCGCGCGTTTGCGGTACTTGCCGATCAGTTAGACACGAAAACGTCTCAACGCGCGAGAACAGTGAAATATAAATCGCAGAGAAAATAAGGAGGAACTGAAGTAATTATATAATAAATTTGGATAGATAAGAAACAGACTCGCGAAATGTATAATTGAAAATCATTATTGCATTATCGATATGTTAGATACGTTTATCGAACATTTATAACAGTCGTCCACTATAAATCACAAGTGTACTAAGAATTATGTTCATATAGATATTATACTCAGAAGAATATATTATTTAGTCGATTACTATAAGTAATCGACAGTCTTTTGTATGTCAAAACATAATTATATCGAAACAGTATTGCTAGTTGGTACTCCCAATATAATATTACTGAATTATCACCGTAATTTTGTCAACGCCGAATATAAGATAAAAAATAATGAAAGTACTTAAATCGTTTCTCGCTCAATTAAAAATTCAAAAATAACGTCCTTTATGACAATTAGAAATAAATATTGTTTACCTTAAGGTCCGTCATATATAACTAAAAAAGAAAATAAAAGACTTTTTTTCTTTTGATGCTCCAAGATGACTCGAGCATCAGACTTCTGAATTGCACGTAGAGCACGTAGAGCACGTGGAGCAAGCGGTAGAGTTGCTCGTGCTAGACCGCGACGATGGACTGCTAGAATCGCTCAGTAATGGCGCTTGTGTGTTCTGTCCAATGTCGGGTTCGAGGAATCGTTTGGTCGTTTCGGCACGTGGTGGCGGTTCGCTGTCGTCGCTGTCGCTATCAGTCAATCTCGAAGTCCTCGCTCCCACTCCTCCTGCTCGTATGCTCATTTGCTCTGGATCGGGCAGATCGTAGCTGATGGTCTTCACGCCGTACACGTCGCTGATGATCTTCCGTTCTTCTAGTTTAGGTACGCGCTCGCATGTTGTTACTCTTCGTGGTTTCCTGACGGCGCGAATTTTCCTCACTGGCCCGACTACTTGATGTTCCAGGTTGATTTTCATCAAACGCGGCACGCCGTGCATGACGCACGAGTGTCGGCTGGGAGCCAAAGGTGCCTCAGCAGCATCGTCGTTGTCCAACTCGGAAGACTCAAAGATTGGCAGGGCGGCACTTTCCACGTCCACCTTACCTTTCGCTACAAAGAGATCAGTCTGAAGGAAATTTCCGGCGTGTAACGGTGTGATCTTCGCTTTCGAATTACCATTATCGTTGTAATTGTCACTGCTATTGTTGTTCTCTTCTCTCGTGCGGCCCCTTGGTTTCCGTGATTGATCCGACATCGAATCCGTTTCGCGATCAAGAGATTCGTTCGTTCGTGTGGTTGCAAATGTCTCGCAAGAGTCGTCAGAGATTGAGGCCAGCCAGGATGTGTAATATCGTGCCATGATACTCTTGCTGGCTGTGATCAACGATTTATCGCCATTACGCTTCGCCGGCTGCTCATTGTCCGATACCGACATCAATTCCAATTCGTCCATTGTTATATCATCAGAACTGGTCACCTGTTGAGAAGAATCTCCATTGTTATTTCTTATTCGCACATCTGTGTGTTCATTTTATGTTTATTTCTTTCATTTCATCGAATTTGTTCGCTTCAGCCGGCAAGCAAATTGTTTTACGTTCATTACACCACCTCTCGGTTTTTCTAATTCATAAATTTGGTTTTAACTTACTCGAAAGAAACTTTTCTCACAAAGAAAAAAAAAGCAGATTCTATTAAGACTGCAGAAAACAGATCCGATGTTCCTCTTTCTTGAAATACTTGGTCTACAGACTAATTGTAAGTTTACACGGCAACGTTAATCGGGTTTAATAACATCCGTAGTTCTAAAACTGTCCAATCACAATATTCCTCTGAAGAATCACATATTGGCTTACCCTTCTCTTCATGGACGGAATATCGACGTAGCGCGAGATCGGCCTGTACCACGTGGAGCACCTGCTGTTCGTATTGTAGAAGTACACGCGGTCGGGGTAAGTCTTGGACTGGCATTGCACCCAGCCGTGATTGTCCTGAAATTTGCCGAATTCATGCACGCGCACGGATTGTGATGCATCGCCGCTACGATCGATGCTCATCCTTTCACTCGACTGATTATTGCTGCTGATTCGCGACGTCGCCGGCAAAATCGCCGATAAATGTCGAGATCAGTGATACCAGAGACCGTGCATTATTAGCACGCGCTTGCATGGGTGGGGATGGAGTGCGCCGCGCACCGACACGACCATAGGTTATGTGTGTCGCGGGACCGCGCCACCGCGTGCTCCAATGCAGTTTCTGGTATCACTGGTCGGGATACATTTCTCGACTGTTTCCAAATAACATCGGTACCATGCTGCAAATATTGCCGGCATCGAACGAAAGAGCGATAAAACAAAATACACGCCGCTGCACGCGTCAACGACTGATGCGACTGTTACGAATCATCGACATCTAGCGGTACCGTGCGTGACTGATTACGCAGAGGCGTGTCCTGCGGGGGCGTGAGCGGGCGATTTTCTTATCCGTGAGGGTGCGTTCCGAGTCGCGCATGAAGCGCGCATTATATTATTATACGTAACATTCATTATAGATAAATGCGCGCATATGCGCGACTCGGAACGCACCCTGAGTAACTCCAATTCGAGCTTCGTTAAACGAAAATCTCGCCCGCGATTTATTAATACTGGATTGAGATGGATCTTTTTGGTTAAACAACAACAAATTTTAACGTTGAATGACAAAACCATTGAAATGAATCTGAAAAATAGGAAAGAATGAATAGGAAATGAGGAATAAATAAATAGTATATTATTTTGGTCCTGTTCTTGAAAATTTTGATGTGTAGCTATACATTTGTAGAAGAATTATTTGTAAAGATTATTATATTCTGGAGGTTGCATTAAGGGGGGAGCCTGCTTTAGAACACTGAAAATAAGGTATATTTTACGAATTGTTTTTGGAGAAACTATACAGCGGATCATTATAAAACTTTTATGCATTTATTAGTACATGTTTAAAGATCAAAAAAATTATTTTTTTATTTGAATATATCGCTTGTAGAGGTCGTCCTGGAGAAATCTTAGTGCAGCCGCGTCGCCGGCATTGCAAATTGGTGAGCATTCTCCTGCCTCCGAATTTCGTCTAAACTGAAAAATTGAAATGTGTTCTCGTTATTTATGAATTCCCATCGTCGATGAACCAAAGAGAGAAGAAAAAAGTTGAAAAGTGCCAAAATGGTGGAGCTTAGAACACAAAAGTACGATTTTTAGGCAAAGGTTTTGAACTTTTTCATGCAAAAATAATTGTTTAACTTAATGTTTTTATGAATATTAAAGGTTCATCGACGATGGGAATTCATAAATAACAAGAAAATATTTCAATTTTTCAGTTTGGATGAAATTTGGAGGCAGGAGAATGCTCACCAATTTACAATGCCTCCAGGACGACCTCTACAGGCGATATATTCAAATAAAAAAATAATTTTTTTTATCTTTAAACATGTACTAATAAATGCATCAAAGTTTTATAATGATCCGCTGTATAGTTTCTCCAAAAAAATTCGTAAAATTATACCTTATTTTCAACGTTCTAAAGCAGGCTCCCCCCTTAAATCACATTGTGTCTGAGTTTTTCATAAGCCTCGTGTCTGTTATAACATCTTTCTGTCATTTTGGACAAGCTTTATGTAAGACTCGAGAAAAATATCGAGGCTCCGATAATGGAGACTCGGCGATCTTAGAGTTAGCACTTCTTCTGCAAGTATTAAACGTGGTCAATTTTATAAGGCCGATGCCGGGCCTTATAAATCCATGAAACGGGTCAGAGGGGGTCCCACTGACCAAGACCGACGGCCGAGCTTTTTTATCCATTTTTTTCCGGAAGGAGCGCCGGGAGAATACGTAATGTAATACTCATGGCCGACGTGCATCCCAATGCGCGCACACGGTTTATTATTCGCGACCGTATGTGTGCATAGTTTATTATTCGCGACGTACCACTCGACAACGTAGCTCGCCGGTCCCGCTGAGTCTGCCTCTTGTCTTGTTCCACATCCTCTTTTTTTTTCTTTTTTTTTCAATAGCCGCTTTTCCCTGAAGCTCTTAATTCTGGAGCAAAGCGATGTAGGCGCATCCCAGCTGCCACGTGGTCATTCGATACACACGATACCTCGCTGTCCATCCCTTATCTGTAGCAATTTCTTTTTTGTCAGTTTTCCTAGTATCCTCATAATTTCATCTGTCCTTGTCTTTCATATATAGCGAACACGAATATGTTTCATACGACTCTTGTACAAAATTCATACAATTTTGAATACTTCCCGGAAGCCAACTGAGAAGAGAGAAGACAATAATTTATAAATTTTAATAACTTGCAAATTTTTTAAATTTCTGTTAAAATGTAGAATTATATTAATTATGCTGGACTATTTCACTTCAAGTGGACATCACAATATATGCATTTTTTTGCTTGTGTTTAGCTGAGAAAAATGTATTTTTCTCTCAGAGCAGGCGATGAAAAGAGAGATTGGCGTCCTTAACTTATGCGCCCACCGTTTCGAAAATCTTTGTATAGTTGTGTGACGCCACCGAAAAATCAATTTTCTCCAGCTAAAATGGGATTTTAACACTTGTCGAACTGGCCATAACTTATGTCGTGTTAAGACATCTCTATTCCTCTATTTCCTTATTCCGTATACACGTGACACTGTCTCGTCACTGTCGCGAATAACGCATGATGCCAGGAAGAATACACTCCATGTGGTCGACTTTTTTTACCTGCCTGTCGCTCTAGAATAAAGAATATTCTCTCGTAGTATTCTTTATTCGTATTTAAAAATTTAACAAGTATATGTAAATTTTTATTCGCAGACGTATTACGTGACTGCAAAATTCCATATTTCACATTCGCACATTTTACATGCAAATGAATTCGATACAAGAATTGAAAATAACAGAAAGGAATCCTTGACTGCGTTTGACATTGAAATCAAAACAATTTTCCCTGTTTTTTAAGTTTCCTGGGGAAAGAATTTCTGTTTGCAAAAGGCAAAGTTTCTTCTTAAACTTAAGAAAGTGCGGCAAATGGTAGATTTGAATAAGAGTTCGTGCAGCATTGTAGAAGCGAAAATACAAAAACGGATAGGCGGTTAGGCCCGACACGAACGTCTTGTAACTCGAGAATTTTTCAGACCTTCGCATGGGCAGATCGCGGAGGACGAGGGTGGGTTTTTATTCGTAGATCCGCTCGAATGCGACTGCACGGATACGCAGTTTTCTCGTTCCTCGATTCCTTTGCAGAGCGGTTGTACTTGGGACCGAATACTAAAAGAACGAATAATGAGAGCGCATTCCACAATAGACTCCATCTTCGCATTCGCGAACGGAACGAAGCCGAGGCTTCGTACCCCGCTATTCCAGTCCCCTCGAGTGATAAGGAACGAGTAGGAAGTACCGGACGATAATAGATACCATCGTCGTGATCCTCGATAGCGAGTGCACGCAAAAATCTTCCCTCCCCTCCCAAGTCGGATTCCTCCGGGCGATCTTTTACGCCTGAGTTGTCTCTTCGTCGTCGCTATCGCCACCGTCGTCTGCGTTCGCGGAATCCATCGTCGTGAGGAAATGTAAAAGGAAATGTAAAAAGACCGGTTGGGGAATTTATAGTTTAAAAGGACTTGCGCGCGCGCACATGCTCGAGCGAGCATGCTCAACGAACAACAACGACATGAACAACGATGACAACGACAATGACAACGACGGTGGCGGGAAAGGAGGGAGAACGGAAAGAAAAACGAAGCGCGAAGAAATGCAAAGAGTAGAGAAGGTGGAGAAAGAGGAGGAGGAGGAGGAGGAGGAGAAAGATGATGAGGACTATCGAAGTAAGGCTCGCGCTAGTGGCGATGCCAATGATGGTGGTGGTGACGGTGGTGATGGTGGTGGTTTGGACCGTTAGTTGGCCCCAGTGCCGGCGGGAGCGTTGTCCGGGCATTGCGCGTTACTATTCCCTGTCCTCTCCCTCTTTCCCTCCGCCAACTCCTCCTCCTCCTCCTCCGCCGCCGTATCTCTTCTCTTGCACGACGTGATCTTGCTTTCTCTCTCTTTCTCTTTTTCGCTCGCCATCTCTCTCTTTCTGTACTTCTCGGTCAAGCGTTCTCGCCCGCGTCCCCGCGTTCATTCTACCGCGGACTTCCCCGTGCCGGAGCGACCCTTCCGCCACATCGCGCTGGTTAACCAATATGGCGACAGTCCAGCCTGTCTACCTTCCACATTGCGCCGACGAGGATGCAAGAGATCCAAGAATCCGCGTTTTGCGCGCTGCTCCAAGTCCCAACCATTCCCGTCGTATTCCTCATGCTTGATTTCGCTTGAGAAATCTCACTTGTCCGAGACTCGCGTCGATCTGGCCGCCATTGATTCGGACAGTGCGATCAGCCCCTGTTACTCATCGATTTCTTATAATTAATTCTAAATACATCATTTATGAGATAATACCTAGCCTATGAAAATAAAATTTTATGATCCGATTTTAGAATTCAAAACATTATCAGACATTCTCATGATTTTTATTATGGTAAATATATAAGGAATTTAGACCGTATGTATTAATTGCTAGGTAATAACGTTTCATTAATTAATCATTGATACTGCAATAATGATTATTTGGAATAAAGAAATAAAACGCCAATAAAACGGGTTATTATACGACACAGCACAACGTAGCTTCTAGATGGCACATGGTTGATGATCTCACTCACGACATGTACGGTAGAACATGGTGGAACAGTACTCGTTAAAATTTAGGCAAATTAAATTATTTCTCTGAATCTTCTCTGTAAAATAAAACTTCGACATAAATATATCTGCATTTAGCATTGCAGTTTCCTCACGCGGCGTTAAAATTGCTGTTCGAAGATAAGTATCGACGCACTTAACAGAGGCAAACGCGGTTTCGCGTTTCCGGGAAACGTGGATACGAAACACCCAATTATCGATCGCATGTTCGTTTTGAGACTGTTGACGAAACGACATTGTTAAACGAACTGAGAGCTGAGTTGATCGTGGCTGGGCCAGTGGGTCCCCTCGTCTGCTTCTCCGCGAGGATAACAGTTCACGGGTGTACCGTTCGCGCTAACGTTATCCGCGCCGTTTTAACATCGTATCTCCAACTTCGTCATGATAATCGAAAGTAAGAAAGTGAATACCTGGACAAGTGAACGCGGCCAGGCTTACGTACACGAAAATAATCGGGTTCAATAAGCTGATTGGTGTCACGAGTATCGACTTCATTCAAGTTACGTAGTCAAGCGCCATGCACATGATCGGTTAGTACGTTGGAAAGGAATGAAGTCACACCTTTCGAGGCAAAGAGTTTGTTGGAAGTAAAGAAATAAAAGATTGGGGACAAGGAAACCGACAGAATGTGTCTAGAAAAGTGGCATATTTTCTAAAGGGATTAATTTTATTGACACTTATCCGTGTAATCATTCACCAAAGATTACTTCGTTATCCATTATAACATGAATTCATTATTATCGACGATTTACGCATTTTACATCACGCCAAGTCCAGGATAATCCTCATGCGCGAACTTACGCGTTAATACAACGCGCAGTCTTTAATGATGACAGATTGTTGCCCGCGAGATACAGCGTAAAGAGAGCCTATGCTGCTACTAATGGATACGCGTTAGACACTGTTAGGCCGCCTGGATCGCAGATAACGATCGCAGAAACATACGCACCGTACGCGGAATAATCTTCGCGGCTCATTCGTGCGTTGAACCTTGCGATGTGACCTTGTTAAAGAAACGGCTAACGGGGACAGCGAGCGCTAGATCGCGACGCCGATATAACGATCCGATTCAAATGTGCGCCGCGCCCTTGGCACGCGCGCAAATGCGCGAATCGGTTCCCGATTGGCTGGATCGATGGATAGAGCGTGAAAGAGAAGCGGACCGTTGTCACCTTGATTCTTTAAGGCGCGTGTGCCGGTTTCGCCATAACACCCTTAACCCTCTTGGAATATTTCTTCTCATTAGCCAATCAGTCTTTTTTAAAACAAAATTTGTAATGGTAGAAATACTTCTCATGCTCTCCTCGAAGAATCTTCTTGAAGAGAGCAGTGAAATTTCATGTATCGAATTGTATCGAATCGCTCATAAGCGCACGCAATTTCCGGCTGGGGAGTTGCCAGATCGCCATTGGGCGACTCTACGAAAAATCGGTTTTCCGCTTCACCGGCTACGAGCTTCGTTGCATTAGTCTGTTACGTTAGATCGAAAATACGTAGCCCGATGGCCTCGTGAGCGGGAGGCAGGCTTACGAGCTCGTTAGCTGGGTGATACACAAGCTCGGCAAAAGCGCCGGGAGGCGCATCTTCTCGCGCCGACGAAAGTAGAATCGCGCTCGATTTTCACTCTCCGTGTTTTCGATTGCATAAGTAGCCGCTGCTGAATGCGAGAAGAGACGCGGCTCTTACGGTTTAATAAAACAGTTATGTTCGGTTACATGCGCACCGCGCTGTACTTCGATCCGCGCGCGTATGTACGTACGCGCGCGCGTGCGCGCCCGTGACACCGCGCCTTCGGGACGCGCCGATTTATCGGCGACCGGCTTGATACGCCGCAAAAGACACTCGAAATAAACTATCTCTCATTAATTTGCATGCAAGATCGGTTGTCATTTAACGATGATCAAGCATAACATTGCATATGCGGAGCTAATTAAGCATAATATAAATAAAGACACGTTTGTAAATTAAATAAAAAGGAATTGACACCAACTGAATCGCGGAAGTGCATAAGCGAAGCTTTCATCGCGTGCAATGCCTGCAATGTGCATTATTCAGAAGCAATTTACACGGAGCGTATTTAAAAATCGCATAATTTATCGCTCTATCGATTTGAGGACCTAGATTTGTAATAATTAAATGTAATTGCAACGATAGACGACGATATTGTCTCGTATCGGTACGATTTCACGTTCGATTCATTCTTGTCGAGCGATTAATACACGATATGTAACCTGTCCCCTTAGAGGATCGAGGATCAATCGAAGCTCCCCTCGCTAAACGGTGGACACTTTCGCTCATCCTGTCCTTGGGAAGGTTGGACGCATCTGCCGATCCGGTGGATTACGTTACCGTATGCGTAACGCGCGGTGCGACACGATACGTTGTTCCGTTAGCATGACCCTACTGACTCGATTCGTCAGCACCGAGCAAGCAAGTGCAATCAACTCGAGGCGAACGATCACACCGACCTCGAAATCGTTTACGTCCCGTCCGATTCAACAAAACTTTAGAAAATATAACTGAACAACTTGTTTTCGAGTCGTACATTTGGAAAATCACGCGGTGCAAAACCGTATAAAAATCTCGCCCCTCTTTCTTTCAAGTGCGAGGACCCAAGACGGTTCAGAAACGATTTTTTCATATTACGGTCTCGGCATGAGTGTCTTCCTCGGAAATCGATTATCCGCACGAGGAGCAAACAAAGAACTCGGAAACCGCTGTTTTCTCCGCGGGGGGAGACCTTACCCCGCCCAAGGGAGTGACGGCTCTTTCTCAGCGCGAAAAAATCGCGGAGGTTCTCTGTGAGCGAAGGATCGGTTTGCCGTGCAAATACTCGATGTGGGTATCGCTAGGGGGGCTATCTAGCACACCTGCCCCGTCCGTGAGAGCACCGTCTAACGGTGCCCGGATTGGAACATTCGGCGATTAGCTAACTCGGATTGCGCAACGACGACAGTTGCGCAACGCCGACAGCACGTAATTCGTAAAAGTGTTACGGCAGAATAAACGCCCGGCGTCCCGTCCTTCTCTCCTCCTCCTCACCGTCGACGTGGTTCCTCTTTCAGTCTTTCTCCGCGTGTCGTCTTTCTCTCTGTCGTTCGGAGCGGCCGAGGTGCAAGACGGAAAAAGACGGATTACTCTCAAACTCTCACCACAGCCTTGACCCACTGAACCCTCACCGGCTATCGGGATTCCTGATCTCGACGAATCTTTTTCTCCCTCTATCTCGTTTTCTCCGTGTCGCGTAGGACAACTGATCGCGAAACGGCAGCCTTGACCGCGCTTGGATAGGTTTCGAAAAACGAGAGCCAAAGTCTTCTTGAGACTGAACGTTGATTACACTTCATATTCGCAGAAAGAGAGGAAGAGAGAGAGAAAGCTGTTATAAAAAGTCATAATAAAATGATAATGAAATAATGTGAAGATTCTCGTGAAAATTTGATTCAAACGCTTTCGATATATTATTATGCATGCATATATCGCGTACGTGCATAAAGATTTACTATTTAATAATATCGCGTAAGTATTCATTTGGTCTTCTTCGTTTATCTTTCGCGTCGCGGCGAAGTTTGCAGATCTCGGTTTACATTATAGGTGCTTGCTCGTAACATAAAGTAACCGGGCTGAGATTCTCCTTAAGATTCCACTTAAGCCGCTTTCCATATTATTATGCGCATAACGCATACGTGTGCCGAGAGGACTCGTTAGTCGCTTTTGATTCGTTTACCTTTCGCGCGCGGAGACCTGCCGCGACGGATCCTCGGCGCGCCGGAGCCGGTGAAAATTGTATTACCGATATTATCTAACGATAGAAAGTGGCGCAAGGCCGCTTTCTTCTTACTCAACCGACTATTACACCCGTACACTGTAACACACCGGCAGCACGGGCTCTTTCTCTTTTCGAACCGTCGCGCCTGTTCGCGGAAGCGAGAAATTAATGCGGTCGTCGAGGAATCGTCCCTCCCGCGAGAAAAAGAAACGTGCGGAAAAGTGGATTTTCACTCTCGAGTGTCTCTCGAGGCTGTAGATCGATCTTTTGGGTGGACGTATCGCTGTCGTGTCAAAAAAAGAGAGAAAAAAAGAAACGGATCATTGACAGCCTCATATGTATTACAAATAAATCGCGTTTTATGCTGAAGATACGCACATGCTGCTGAAAAAAGTTCTTTTTTGCTCGTTAGAAAATACGGTGATTAGAGGCATTACGCATACTGCTGTTTCTTTACACTCTGCGGACCGTTATCTGTCTCATTGCAAATAGAATTTAATATTTATATTTGTGTTGTTAAGTTAGTAATCTGTTTAATAATTAACATCAATTATCTAAGATATTTTTATAATTAATACGAATGCGATTATAAAAAAGAGTAACTTTTTTATTATAGTAATTTATATAAAGTATTTATATCATCCAAAACTCTCCTGCTTCATTTATTTTCATATATGTTTTGTTTTTTTTTAATTTTGTACTCAATTATATTTAATATATCTCATATTATTAATTTCATTTTTACTGGATCGTCAGGTATGGCAATATTGAAAGCGCATTGTGATTTTTGGTTAAAACGAAGAGGTACAAAAATCGAAAACGCATACATCAGGATGCGTAATGCTTGTTATTACACGTGTCTCTTCCTCGGTAACGGGATAAGGAACCAAACCGACCGGCCTACTTACGCACGGACGTTCACGTACATTGAGCCGAGTCCGTCCCAAGAATCGCTTTAAGATCCAAGGCGCGCATGAGTGACTTGAGCGTACGTAATTCCGACGATTTATGAAACACCGAATCATTGTAATATCGTCGATTATTCGCGACTGTCAACTGTTATCCATAATTAATTTCTGAAAACAAGAAATAAACAAGAAGCAATATCTAGAAATTTTAAAGCATTTTGTTTACTGGATTTATGATTATTATGTTGACGAAATTATGTTGCAAAGTGTTCGTCTTGTTAAGAAACAAGAATTCTATGCCTCGCGATGAAAAATCTCTCTCTTTATTGCATGACGTCCATGAAAGCTCACGTTCGCCGTAATGAGAAAGAGAGTTGCGAAGCGAATGGCGAACAAGAAAATTGATTTGATCGATTTCCTCGTCTATTTTTATTTGTTTGCAATCGTCCTACAGATCATCTTTCGAGATCGACGCGCGTGGTTACCCGATGCGAATCGCTTCTTCGGGAATCGTCCGGCGAGCGTCCACCAGGCCAGCCTGGACAGGTACGCGAAGGAATTTCGCAATTTGCTGAACCGGCAACGTAGCGGCTAACAAGAGCGAAGTTACGACGCACGCCGGCTCGTTGAAAACCAATTTCAGCTTGTCGCGAAGCCGCAGCTAGAGGCAAAAAATGGGCGGCCATCGATTTTCCACGATTTTATAACGCGGCCGATCTCAAGCGGATGCTGTGCCTGTCATAGCTCCTGCTTTTTTTCTTTGCACCTCCTGCACGAGTGCAGTCGTAAATGCCTCACCTTGCTTCGCACTCGAGTTATTGCTTGATTAGGATTTCGTCCGGTAGATTTACGGTATACCTCTATCGTCCACGCTACCGGACCTTAATATTAGGAGTGTGACTTAGTTTTGAGGGTTTTGCAACAGATGGCTGTAGTGTCAGTTTGTTCCAATAGCTGTTTCCGATAACTGTTGTTTCTTACAGTCTTGACATTATCCATGACATTTAGTAGCATTATAGCAATAGATGCAATAACAGTCGTGTTTATATCATCGTAAAAATGCAACTTCCGAAACAGCATTTTCGACATGCGTTGCTTTTGTTTTTTAATCAAAAGAAAACTGCGGCTGACGGTTATAGAATTCTTGTGGAAACTTATGGTGATTCTGCCCCATCAATTAAGACGTGTGAATACTGGTTTAGACGCTTTAAAAGTCGTGATACTGATGTGAAGGACAAAGAACGCTCGGGACAACCAAGAAAGCTTGAAAATGCAGATTTGCAAGCATTATTGCACGAAAATCCAACACAATCCACTTCAGAACTTGCCAGAGCATTAAATGTTGATCGTACAACAGTTACCAAACATTTACATGAAATGGGAAAAATTCAGAAAGAAGGGAAATGGGTTCGACATCAATTATCGGAAAGTGCCATTTGAACATTTGCATTTCGTTGATCGCCAGGCAAAAAAAGAAGAGTCTTTTGTCTCGGATTGTTACTAGGGATGAAAAGTGGATCTATTTTGATAATCCGAAACGCAGAAAATCATGGGTGGATCCAGGCGAACCATCAACATCCACTCCGAGACGCAATATTCACGGTTCAAAAGTAATGCTCCGTATTTGGTGGGATAGTGTACTATGAGCTGTTAAATCCGCATGAGACTGTCACGGCTGATCGTTATCGACACCAATTGTACAAGTTGAAGCAAGCATTGGACCAAAAACGACCACCAATTGCGAGTGAAGGACGGAAAGTGATTGTTCTTCGTGACAACGCTCGACCTGACGTTGCGTTATCAGTGAAAGAAACACTATTAGAGCTTGAATGGCAAGTCTTACCGCACCCCGCGTATTCTCCATGCGATTATTATTTGTTCCGGTGGATGCAACACGCTTTAGAGGATACACACTTTGATAATTTGGAAGAAGTGCGAAAATTCGTCGACGAATGGATCAACTGAAAAGAAGAGTGATTTTATCGTGGTGGAATCCATCTCTTGCCAGAAAGATGGGAAAAAGTTATAGAAAACGAAGGAAAATAGTTTGATTAAGGTATTCGTTCATTATCATATTTAAATACATGCGTTTTTGAGCAAAAAAAACCCTCAAAACTAAATCACACCCCTAATATATCCCGGGCGTAATGTATGCGGGTCTTAATATTCCGATATGACATACGCGTGGCTGCATCATCCATATTTAATATCCAGAACGATGAGATCTTGATGTGGACGATCTTTCCCACCCGAGACTGGTCATTTTTGAATAACACCTTCAGCGGAATAGTCGAGCGAGATGCTAACGGAAATATTATTCCTTTCCAATGATATATGCGCGTGATACGAAAATTCTCAGTAACTGAGAAGCAGTTGTTAATTTCACGTCGTGGTTTTCAGGTGCCATTAAATTAAAAAAAAAGTTCGAGCTCCTTCGGTTTCCATGTAGATTTGTGCCCCCGTTAATCCGCCTCGAGTCTCCTTGTCTTCAGTACGACGGCACATTCTCCACGGCGACCTCGCTCCTGTTTCGGTCGAAGGTTCGTCGACTTCGACATTGAATTTCAGTGCCCAGCAGGTTTTCGTTTCGTAACACCGTCACGTGATTTCACCGTGCGGCTCGTTAAATATTGGCCGTATATGTACGCGCATACGTGGGCTGACTAAACGCTTCGTGCACTCCTGGCGTCTCTCGCCTACCCAGGCGTTCAAATCTCCCATTACGCCGCTTTGAATTCCTACACACCATGTGATCAAATGTACCTCATTTAGTTTTTGTAATTTAATGTGCGTAATAAGTAAAAAATATGGCTACAAATATTACAAATATTCAGTTAATGCGGTAAATATTTTTCAATTTTATTAAACGAGATAATATTGAGATATTTCTATCATAATATTTAGTCGTATATTATATTATACTGCCTGATTTAGCAATGGGACAAGGGAGATATACTTTTTATTGAATTACAAGTCTTCAATATTAATAAAATGATTTTATTTCATGATTATTCCTATAGTAGACATCGTTAAGGTATCATTCCTATGGATTAAATCAACGAAATCCTCAATGCATAAATCTACGTCAGATGGTTACTGATGAGAACAAATTACTACGACTAGAAATGACAAAATTTCAATGCATTATTAGCAGAGCGTACCGTATTGCCCACGAACAGATTTTTGTGTCCCGTGACCTCATCGGGCATCCTGGGATCGAGCTCGCAGCGCTGTCGCGCACGATCCTCGCATCGCTCGTTCGAATCTGGACGCGATTGCGACGATCGCTTTATACGAGCAGATCTACCAACGAAAGAGATATCGCACGGAGTTTCTCACCGAGCGCGCATGGAACGCGCAAGACCTTCACCGTGGAGATCTTGAACCGTGGCCGCGCGGCGCACCGGAGGAGACCGGTACCAAGATGGCGGCCGTGGCCGAGGAACGGACGAGCCGCAGCCTCGTCGGCGATTGTGTAATGGCGGCCTGAGCCGGGGTCTCGCGGGGCCCCGCGATAGAGGTGAACGTCCTGCCAGGCTCGTGCCCCCCGCTCGTCTCCCTCTGCATGGCCCCTCTTTCCCCGTGCGCCCGCCCCCTCCTTTCTTCCTCCGCGACTCTTTTTCTCTCGCGGACTCGTCTTTATCCTCGCGCTACCACGGTACGACGAATGCTAACCGCGCTAGCGAAGGCTACGATGGGTCCGTCGAAACGAACAAGTGCGCTACCGAGCGACGTGGAACCTCATTTCGGCCGGGTGTCATCGCCCTCGCCGTAAAGTAAACATTTCCTCGTGCCTAATTTACAGGCTGCGGAATGGTACATTCCTCGTCCTGAAAGAAGATACCTGAATGCCCCCCGCGAAAGCTTCTTCAATGATCGCTTGGCTTTCCGTGGTTACTGGGATTGCCCATTACATGTTTGACTCCAGGCACTTGCGAGTTTCTTGTAAGAGTCAATAAGACTCTTCTGGAAGTTTTGGAGCTGTGGTCACAGAAAATTTCAACAGCGTAAACTGCCTCTTGAGCGACACCGTCTAATCTTATTGTCATTTATTTTATTGAGATTATCTGAAATTCGATTTTCAGCTAATCGCGAATCACTTAGGGTCTCTGAGCTTGGTCGCATCGATGAAACATCGCAACCGCTTTACGCGTCGGCGATCGCTGTTGGGTGAATGCTGATCAATCACGACCGCGCAGTCGTGACTGACGAAATTCATTCTGCGGAACTGCGGAGATTCATTCCGCGAAAAGCAATGTCGGATGAACTCCTCGGGACGAGGGAAAAACAGCGCGTTGCAAAATGGCGCCGGCGCGTTTCACGCCGTGGAATCCGATATTACCTCACTGTAGCCGTGGCAGTGACAGTGGCCCTCTCTCTTCCGTTCTCCTCTTTCCCGTGACCCCACCAGCCCCTCGTCGTTTACTCTTTCTTCTGCCGAGCCCTCCTTTTCTCCGGCGGCCGTACCTGTCACGTCGCCGCGAGGAAACCACACGAGCGCTAATTATAATACACGGTAGTCGTTCTCAACAAAAATTCTACTAGAACGAGCACGCGAGTTAGGCCATCTTGATTGCAGTGTACTCTCATACGTAATCGTCCAGACGCCATATTTAGTCCTGGTCCACCCTGGTCTAATCCAAAATTATTCAACCTTCCTGTTTTCTGCCGATGTTAAAATGTTAAAAAATAGACGCAGAAAAAACAAAAGCATTAATTGTTAATCAGACACAAAGAAAATAAGTTTACGTGGTAATTGCGCCAAATTATATTATAATAATAAGGTCGATATAAAAATGTTTGAACTTTCGCATAAAATATTCCAATCTTACCTTGAATCATCGTAACGGCTGCTGATTGACTACCAATTGATAAATTTTGAGAAATAAAGCGATCAGAGCGTCGTATCTTCGCAGTAATTCTTTCGATACTTAATGTTATTAATGTCTTGGAGATATAAGCGTAATAGTGCGTCGTATGACGAAGAACGACACCCAATCGACGTTCTTGAAAAGAATTCGAACGCCCGTCTCGGCTTACAGTGACTCACAAGTGTGCCGCGCGTGAACCGCAAGCCCGATGAAATAATCGCCTCATCCATATTTAAAAGCGAGTCTTGCTATGAAAATTGTGTCATACTCTTCACGATTACGTTGAGACGCGCGATACATCCGCGATATCCTAGGGGCAAACGTCTCCGCGCGAATATAATTGAAGATATCGGATCTTACAATGCGTAAAATCGCGGCTATTATCGGGAGTTCGTCAATTCTGCCTCAGACAATGACACTACGCACATTATTCATGTGCTAAATCGAACGATGAAAAACAAAGAGCTTCGCGTCCGCAATCGCACTTCCTTCCGGTTTGTCGATGAGGAGATCGATTGTAGAGGTGATCCATTATAATTGACCAAACTGAATATGTTAATTAAATAATTTCATGAAAAAATAACATTTCACGAAATTTAACACTTTTGTGATTTGAGTCAATCACAAATTTATTTGAAAAAATAGTTCATTGTTAAGGTAATTATTTAATATAATAATTTGCTCTGTAGTATATATTAAATTTAACGTCTGTATATTTATCAGCTGCAAAATTATAAAAGTGGTTTAAGGATTAAAAAAAATAAAAAATCTTAATAGATAAGCGCAAATCGACGCAAAAACACTGCGGATGGGTTGACGTAATTATCGGGAGAGCTTGCAGCAGCCTTTGAAAATATTCATAAGCTTATTTATGTAGATTCGCGAAGGACATTACCACCGCGCTTTGACGCACATTATCTTCCGTTATCTTTAGAGCAATTCTCTCAAGCTGTAATCTGCTGTATTTCGTGAGCGAGCGAAATCCATCAATTCACCGTTTAAATCTAAAGCGCGACGCAAGTTCGCGGCCGGGCGTGGAGGGAGTGGGGTGTGGGCCTAAGGTCCCGCGGGACGCGGCGGAGAATGCGCGGAGGCCCACGAGCGAGGGGGACTTTCGAGGGGAAGAAACGGGATCAGAAGGTCAGCGCTGTGCGAGCGTGCATGCGGTTGCTTTCGCGGTGCGCTCGCCTCGTTAAGGATCGCCGGTGTGTGCACCCCCGCGCCCCGTCGCGCAATCCTCGTCCTTCCGCCCGCACCCTCTTCCCCGAGGGCCTTCCCATCATCGACCGGCCTCCCGCTCTCGTCGCATGCGGATCCCGCGGGCGCGAGCGGTGCGTTCCTGTCCGGCATGGTAGGTGGGTGTGTAGGACATAGCGGACTCCTGCAGTCAAGGACACGTTCCGCTTGCCCACACAATCGTGATCTCGCCGTCGCGTCGCGTCGCGTTGCATTGCGTCGCTCCGCTGCACTGCGTCACGCGCGTGCGTGAGCATTGTCTCACTTTGCAAACGTTCACGCGTACCACCGTGTCAGATTGATGAAAATGACCCTATTATTTAGGAAGCAATTATTGAAAGACCACTTGATGTTCGAAGTTTAAGTTGTCTATTCCCGAAGAGATCCTGGTTTTGCTTCTTTAACTTGATATTGCGTTCGTGGAAGCACGAAAAGTAAAAGTTAATGCGTCAAGCAAGACGCCGGCAAACTAATTGCCAAGTTAAAAATGACCAAGAGTGGATTACATCATACGTACATTAAAAAGGAAAGAAAAATGACACGGTGGTCAAAAAATATGAATTAAAGAGAGACAGAGAGAGCAATTCTCTTTTTCTCTCAATTCTCCGCTTGTTAGTCTCGCCTGTTGTGCACGAGCGGGGAGCACGCGAGAGGGACGGGCGTATTTTTGCAGAAAACGTGACACATATATTCCGCATCTCCGCCCGTCCCGCCTGTTATCGCAATGCGAATAGAATTACCGTGCCGCGCGCCGCCACGGCGTACCAGAAAGTCGCGAGCAAATATGCCGGTTGCCTTCAGGGACACGTTTACCCTCTATCCTGTTAGCGGACAGGAATGCCGGGGGGAGTTGGGAGAGGGAGAGGGGGAGGGATGGGGGGGGGAAGGAGGAACGCTCCCTCACCGTGGATTCTCACGACTGCCGGCCGCTATTCGCCGCCTCGAAGATCCCGATCGTTCTCGGATCCATTAAAACGAGCCGGGGGCCGGGGCGGCAACAGCGCGACAGAAGGACCCCGCGGTTGTCCGGTTACGCGAAATATCGTGCAATTTTGTTGCGCGGCGGATTATATCCTTTTTTTTCCTCGCTCGCGGCTCCGCGTCCTCGAGGGAGGATATTGCTCGCTCGACCCCTGGCGAATCGTACGTCGCTTACGTTAAGCGGCCTCCCGGGGAGAGCTGCGCGCGTAACCTGTACCGCACACCCGCCCATTATCGTTTGAATCCTTGGTGATAATCTCGATTTAAATTGTATATTTGTACGTTACGTCGGGCGTCTGCGATTGCCGTAGGTACATCTCCCTTCGTCTCCGATTGAATCGATCAGATCGAAGGAGCTAAGCTTCTTGGAAACATTGGGACCTTTGCAGGGGAAGGCGAGAATAGCAGAACTTATGACGAATGCGCTATCTGCTTTTACATCGTTTTGTCATTTTTTTATTCGGGAAGGAAACATTGAAAACGCTGCAGATAATCTGTGCGGTGTTCGTTATACTCCAATTTCACCTGATTTGATGTATTTAATATTAAAATAGCATCGGGGAAGCGAATACGTTGAACGTACACGTACGAGATTAAAATCACGATAATTTACCTTGGAGGAGAGCATTAACTTGTCGAGTGAGTGATGCGGAAATTTTATGTGTCAGAATAATTTATCCCTATTAATTGCCGAGTGGAGACACGATTGGCTCAGTACTTAGCATAAATATATGATGCAAGAAACCATCCGCAACGCGTCATTATAAGTGCGTATGACGGTAAACCGATCGAGACATGTTCTGATGACAATATTCAACTCGAACGAGCGGTTGCTTACTCCTAATTATTAAAATTAATTATTTCTGCATTATTTTCCTCCTGGAAATGTCATCTGAATTTGTTGGGAGATTTGACAGTTTGCGGTTCAAATTCGTGAGGAAAGAGTCAGAGAGGAAGTCGCAACTTCCAAGATTTTGCTAACATTAAATGGCTGTTACAACGACGTGACTGATTGCACTGCATCATCGTAACACGGTGGTATCCGGATAACATTATCGGCGTAACGTAGCAGAGGTTGCAGAGCGCAATGAGGGGAATAGGCTCGGGGATGATCGCGGGCTAAGCGGAGGAATGGCGGGAGTGCCGAAGAAACGACAACGAGGAGAGGAGGAGGAGAAGGTGCAGGAGGAGGCAGAAAAGAAGCGGCCGACGGAGGAATAGGACTAAAGGAGAAGAAAGAGAGGGGGCAGAGGAAGTGAAGCGAATTAGCGAAGGTATACGACCGAAAAGGAGGCCACGATCGTTCGAGTAAACAAGTGTCTTGGCGGCGGAGGGAGAGAAACAGAGAGGAGAGACAGAGAAAGAGAGAGAGAGAGAGAGAGAGAGAGACCAGTTCCACCTTCCTCTCCTCCTTGTTCCGCGCGAGTCCTGCGCCTCCTGTGGCCTTTAACGTGCGTGCGTGGAGAGGTAATCCCAGAACTACCCGCGTTACACCATTCCGCCGGATATCCAACATTAATCGCAACGTGATCGAAAACATCGAGACGCGGACGGCACCGGATGCGCAGTAAAGTAGTCGGGCCTGGCGAGACTTTCTGTTCTAAAGAGCGATCCAAGCGGTCGTGCAGACATGAGATAACTTCGACGACTTCCGACGCCTTCGAAGTAGTCGCGACTCGCGGAAAAAGTCGAGAAAGAAATGTCCGGAACGAAATGCCCGCATCGTCCGTACGGAAAATCGCGTTTTTATTTCACTTCTTTATTAGATACGTGTCTCTCTCTCTGTTATTTTCTGGATTGCGGACTCGCTGCGCCACGCTCGCCCGCTTCGAGAAGAAAAAGATTCGGGCGCGCGAGTGGCGTCGCGCTCGCCGGAGAAACGAGATCTTTATTGAGCGAGATTCGGATTTTGTAATATGCAATGAGTCATCACGATCGTGAATACAGACGCGTGACAGGCGCGGATACAAAAATCATCGCGCATGATTCATCTAACATCTGCTGCGAATTCGAGTTTGAAGCGGTCGAGGCACATCGAGCGGTTATTTAACTTCGCTTTATTTAACATTGCGTCATCGAGCAGCAACAAAAAGATCACCAGCTGCTGCGCGCAGCAATTTTTCGCAGCGTCGCTTGCGAGCTTACTTCCGGCTTTCTCGGTGCGCGCGGCGAGTAAGATTGGTTTTTCCTCGCCGGATCTCGCTTGAGCACGACGAAATTGATTCTCGACGATGAGACGATAATCGAGGCGCCTCTTTCGGCCCGTTACGATCCCGCAGGGTCAAAGGTCGGCGGAATCGGACGATTATCCGGCTAACGAAAGTCTCGATGCGAGCAGTTGCGACGAAAAAGCAGCCGACCAAGGAAGCCGAGTCGCGTGCGGCTTCGTGTGCAGGCAGCCGCATTTTGCTTGTTGATCAGTCGCGCTAAACGTGATCCCTCTCTCAAGATCAAGGCCCCGCGATATTAGCATGATTGCCGCATAAGAAAACAATCTGGGTTAGCGCGAGGCACGTGTATAATGTCGCGCGCGCGCGCAAAAATACGTGTGTACGTGTATTTACATAGTGGACGCATGAGCTGTGCACACGTTATACATACGTATGCACGTATTCGTGTAGACGTGCGTTACGTACGACCGTCCGGCATACCACTCGAGCAGATCGAATGGCCGGCCGATCGAGTCCCCGCCATGTGAGTCAGTAAGACATTTGCTTCGCATGCCACACCCGGAATGCATTGTGCATTCCGTGGCCGCGTTACAATGCCGAGCGACACGCGGGATTCCTCAAGGATCCGCGCCGATTTTTCTCGCGAGGTGAAAGGTCGTCCCGTTGGCGAAACCATGAATGTCTTGATTGCTCCGCAATCAGCGAAGCTGACGTCTCGCTGATTGTGGAGCAATTGTTCTCGTTCGAGAGACACGGCCGAGATTGAAGGCTTTCAGGGCCCTTAGGGTTGTCTTTTTACTTGGTCGTTCAAGCAAATTAAGTTATTACATGATCCTATTTATTATATGTTGTAAATAAAATCATAGAGATGTGGACGAACGAAAAAAGTTAAGTTGTTTCTTTTTCGAATTATTTTTAGAATTATTCCATTACAAAAACATTGATTCAGGTCTGCCGAGAAGCTCACAGTTGAGAGTCATGGAGAGACTCGGGAAAACGATGTCAAACATTTTTGCAGAGACTCGCGAGTCTGGAAAAACTACTTAATATGTTAATTTAGGTTCTGTTTGAGGAGGCTGAACGTCACGGCGGACACCGACGTCGAAGGCCGCTGTCAGATGTCAACGATGTGCAGGTACCAGTTCCGTGTCTCGCAAATTAAAGTATCCATTAGTATGGGACACGAAATACGCAGCGGCAGGAAACCTTTGACTGTACTCGAAGGTATTGGCTTCATCTTCTTCGTTAGCTCGCATCTTCGCGTTTCGCACGAGGCCGTAATGAAATACCGGCCCCGAGCCTATCAGCACCAGCCGAGAAGTTATCGCTCAACGTATTAAACTGCAGGATCCAAGCCGGCACGGCGGGATTTTAGCCGTCTACGACGAAACAACGAGGCGAATCGGCGATATCTGCTTCTGCGAGAATTTTCCGTCGTACGCGCCTTACTTTCTAGATCAACGAAAATTGTCCGTCATTTTCCGCCAGGCTTTTCGTCGCTATTTGTTATGATTATGATTAAGAGCTTGCAAAAGTTCGTCGAATTTTTAATTTGGTTTTTCTTTACTAAATTTTATAGTATTTTTTGTTAATTCGTGTAAAGCCTAATCTTTATATTTTTTGATTATTAAAAATTTTATTAATTTATTAATACAAATTATAACTCATATGTCAATTGAAGTACTCGTCATTTTTCACAATCTTCTGCTACTTTATGGATAAATGTTTGATTCCATGATAGCAAAATGATTTATTTTTCGAAGCAGTGAAATTATTTATGATGTTGAACTTTTGCAAAGTCATAATGCATCACCATCATTGATATTTTTAATCGTTTCTCTAAAATATTTTATAGCGCGATCCACTCGATTCAGTGCCCGAATCAACTTCAGCGTCGACCTCCGAGTGCTTTTCTAGTCCAGCAATATTGCCTCGACCACCGGGGAGGCCTCGTGATTCTAATCGCCAGAATTCGCACGCGCACAAACAAGCGGAGAACGGTCAAGGCCACCGTACGCACGTTCACGCTCCTTCGCCGCGTTGGAGAACCGCGAGAAAGCAGTTGTTTGGTGTTTTCCAATCGCCTGGGTCTCTCTGGACTTGACCTTCGCTTTATCGCGCTCGCGGAGCATCGCGGAGGAACCGGTGGCGTCCAACGCAAAGGTGAAGGGGTGAACGGTGCGCGGCGGATTTGTTCGCATTAACCAGCGCGCGGATACACGTTCGCCGACCAGTAAATGAATAGGGCCGTTTCCATTAGCGTGCACTCGGCTCGACGCTGATCGCGATTAGCGTTAATAAAATTTCAAATACCAGTTCCGCGTTTTACGCCACTTCTGACCCACATCGGCCGGTATTATAATGAGCGCGATTAACGCGCGCGCGTTATCTCGCCACTCGCGCATGCGCCCCGCTGTTCTCGCGCTTTGCTGGTCTCGCCCGCGAAACTCGTCCGTCCAGGCGCCGTCGGGGTCACACCGAATTACGGTAAATCCGGTAAACGCGCGCGTTTAGCAGGGACGGGCCCGGTCGGTCCGACCCGATGCTATTGTCGTTTTAATTACTATCGTCGCGCAGGCCCGGAGCCGTCCAATTATCGTGCGAGAGGTTTGAAGAGGCGGAATTCGAGTCGCTGAGAGGGCTCGTTCGTCTTACTGCTCGCCTCCCGCACCGCCCACCCTGGGGCGGTCACGTGAACCACGTGAGAAAACGCGTGCGGACGAAATGGCAGGCGGCCGCAGCAGGCTGTCGTGACTGGGCCGACTTCATCCTGCCGCGGCGAGTTACGCGAGCAGAGCAATTGCCGATGGCAGAACTAGAATTACGTTCTAGGCAATGATGAACTTGGCCCAAGAAACGGGAATGAAATTACTGCTATTGCGCGCGCGCTCCCGCGCTTTTTGCCGGACGACGCACTGCAGCCACACGGCGCGGCCATGTTCTTATAACGTTTCTCGCGTTACAATAGTGGGACCATTAAGCTAATCGGGGACTTTATGTCTAGGCATAATGTAATATTCGCCTCGCGATGGTAGATTTGTATTTTTCATGTTTCTTGTAAAGTAATAACAGTTTGCGTTGCAGATATCGCGAACAAAAGTATTTCGAGTTGCAAGTTATAATGTATCACATTAATGTGTCATAATAGTTAATAATAGTAATTACTTCTTAATTATTTTAATCATTTTTAGGCTTAATATGAAAGTTGCATTCGCGTAAATGAATAAATGAATTTAGTATAATTAACTATTTAATGATGTGTAAATTTACAGATTTGTAAACTGGTTACAGAGCATATCTCAATTTTCCTACCTAGTAGGATAAGTATAGCCGCTTGCAAGAATTTGTAAAGTCACAAATAGATGGCGACAACGAGGAAAAAGGAAAATTGGAAGCATTCACAGCGGAAACTCGTCCCCAACAGAAAGAAAGCGTCCAGGGCTGCTTAATGAACCATTTAAAAGCAATGGAAAAGATCCAGAAGAAAGGAAGACGGTTTTAATATTATACAAACTTTTCTAAGCACTCCATTACTTTTTAAAATTGCAAAGCGATATCTAGCGATTTCTTTTCGGCTAATATGTTACATGTATAATACGTTGTATCTTCTTTATACATGTGTAAGACATTCGATCCTTCCGAGAATATCATCTTTGGGCCACTTTACTTTCTCTTACATTTAGAGTGATTTATTGTTGAAAATGTCCTCTATAAATGACAGGACAGTAATAGAGTTTAAAACGTCTACAAGGTACGAAGTCTTGACATTTTTATACCTTTTTTAGACCATTAGATAACATCGGCTAGCTTTAGGCCCACTACACACTAGCGGTCCGCTCACGGTCCACTCACGATCCGATCAAATTTTTCTATTGTTATAATGGAGCGGAGCGGGACTTGAGCGTTACCCGTAATGTGAATACGTCCATTATAACCAATGGAAGAATATTTGATCGGACCGTGAGCTAGTGTGTATCGGGCCTTATACAGTATATCTACATTGTATATACAGTGTATGCAGTATATTTATACAGCATATATATATATAGAGTATATGTACGTTACAGTTCAACAAAATACTTTTTGAACAAAATACTTAAATTCAAAGTATTTAATTCTTTCAAAATGTGTGGCTGTGTGTGAATATTTCAAGCAAAATAACATATGATGTATGATTGATGTATGATTCTAACTAAAGAGAAAATAATATTCTGTAACGTAAACTATAAATCACAAAATAAGCGTAGAAAAAACATATAGAAATAGAGTCTATTCATATTTTTCCTTATAATAGTCCTGTCGTTGAATTGAGAACGTTAGAACTTTTAGAAATTTTAGAAAAACGTGAAACTATGCGTTTCTCAAACAGAATCCGTAGTTTTGGGATAGTGTCCTGTCCTAAGTGAGTACCAAACATTTTCTATAAATTTTCTATAATTGTGTAACAGAAATAACAAACGTGTAAATTGTCTGCTAAGAATACAATAAAAGTGAAGTTTTCCGCTTCAAAGTAAGAATCAGTCACGAGGGAACCGAAAAGACCCATCCTGTTCGTCATAAAAATTTTCTACTGGGACAAATGACTTTGATAGAACTTTCAGGAGGGCCCATCCTTTGCGAGTTCATGCCGGTTCATGCCGGTTCATGCCGGTGGCGTTATATGAGACACAGCAAAGTGTGCCCTATTGTTAGTTTGCTATTGCTGCTGCTACTTGTGCTGTTGCTATTGCTGCTGCTAGAGGGAGCCTGGTAGGGTACGTGCGCGCGAGGCCAAGCGAGGCGAGGCGAGGCGAGGCGAGGCGAAGCGAAGCGAAGGAAGCGAGCGAAGCGACGCTGGATACAAGAGCGTTGTTAGGTCATTGACTGCCGGTGGCCGCCGATCTGCGAGTATCCAAGGACAGCCGCTCCGACGCTCACGACGTCTCTCTCTCTGTCTCTCCTTTCTCTGTGTCTTCCTCGGTTCCTCTCACCTCCTGCCCTCCTCCCGCCTCCTGCCTCCTCTTCGTTCTCTTCTTCTTCTTCTTCGTGTTTCTCACTCTCTTTGCCACTTTGAAAAATCCGCCGTCTCGGCTATCTGTCTTAACAGCGAATCGAACGAGTATCCTTTATATGTCGTATCGGCGAATCGCCAATTAATTCGTTTATCATCCATCTTTGTCAGGACGCGCGCGCGCGTGCGCCATTTGGCCACGCAACGCGTTTCACGATGACGGTCGCTCATTATATTTGCAGATCGGGAAGCGACTATTCCGGGGAGATTTTTTGCTACGGTTTTGATTTGCGCGCTCGGCGCGTACCTACTCTGCGTAGCAACCGCGCGCGTTATTCACGCTGTCTCTGCATTCTTGAAATATTGGAGCGAGGAAAGAAGTATTTCTCGGAGGGATAATTGAATCAATGTCTTCATGATGAATTACAAAGGTCAAGGGTGCTGATGAAAAATTACGTTTCAATTACGTTGTGGAAGTGTATGTTGGACATAATGGACAACGTAAGCACGGAGAGGTACCACGTATCCCGTGTATTCTACTACGCTCTACACTCCGACGTATCCAGGTCATGGGAAAAAAGGACCGAGGTAAAGGTTTGTAGGATCTCGCGGTTGCCGTCTTCCGTGCGGCACGCATTTCCGTTTCGCGAATTATCGATGCGGTCTCTCTAGCCCGGCGTGACAATACCGAATAGCATTCTGCATTAAATCGACAAAGCGAGATTCGAAAAAGGCGACCTCAGCAGTTTGCCTCGAATGAGAATGCACACCATTATGCACCATCTTTACTTGTCATCGCGTTTTATAATACTTGACACAAATGTCACGTTATTCTTTTATTTCAGCATTTATTTCTGCACTTTTGTATTTTGTTTTTTATTGTACGTGAATGTTAGATTGCATTGTCTCGTTGCATAATCATTGTTTTTATTGATAACATTTGTTCATGTAATTTATGTAGGGTGAATGCACCGTTTGTGGCCATTGCGCCTATTTTGGCCATCTTCGTCATTTATTAAGATTTTCTAAGTTAGGGTTGGCTGTAGTGCGCAGCAATTTATATAAAATTGTGTAAGATATATTTATATATTCATTTCGCGATTGCTGCGCACTACAGCCAACCCTATAACTTAGAAAATCTTAATAAATGAGGAAGATGGCCAAAATAGGCGCAATGGCCACAAACGGTGCATTCACCCTAATTGATACATTAATGTTCATGTTGATAATATAATTGATATATGATAATTGATATGTTATTATTATCTGATCGATATAACGTTTAGGTATTTGGCGCCTTCGCAGCATGCCGGATTTCTGTTTGGAAAACAACTCTTCCCGAAGAGCCCAAATCGAATTCACACCAATATATCTCATTCTGCGAAAGGGAAAATCTTGGCCGTCGTGTGAGGCCCCTTTCACGTCGGAAACCGGATGAAAGGGTACCTCGTCAGCATAGGGGTATCTTCGGCACTGGAGAAGCATCGGATCAGTTTGTGAATATTGAATGGCTTCATTTTCCGCGGACCGTTGACCTAAGTTTTCTATAGGGTCGATTCATAGGCGGAGAGAAACTAGATCGATATCGTGAGAACGAGGGGATCCCTCGCGCCAGTAAAGGATTCACGAAGATTTGGCCATAGTTCGTGGATGATCTTATTTTGACGCCGTGTTTTTTGAAAAAGGTATGACGTCGATCATCGACTATGCGATTGCATTAATTAATCGATAGTTGTTATGGACATCTCTTTTAGGAATATTTTATAAATTTGTTGGCACGTATCGCGATGGCTTTGAAATTTATCAAATGACAAGCTCTATACTGGAGTACAACAATAACCGTCAGATGAAACGAAATATTGCATATAGAGATATTTATATTATTTTTATTATTTTATTACTCCATAATGGCACGAGAGCTCCACCTTGTCCGTCACAAGGGCCTCAAGGGTTAATACTTATATTTTTTTCGGAGGGATTTCAAACACTTTTTTCTCCAAAGATTTCTACCCATGTCGCATGTCACGTAGTCGGCAGCGTGTTCGCGCGTTTTTCCGTAATTAATCACTCTCGTCTTTGGCAACGGTTGGGTTTAAAATCGAAATTTTCCTTATTGCCTTTAACGTAATCTCAGCGAGCTGAATCGGTGATTCTCGAAACTTGCGTCACAAGCGGCAAGGTGCCTTCCAGGAATTCGTAACGGGATTTAATTTCGTCATTCGGAATTCCGTGGCCGTCCGCGGACGCGACGCGTGTATTTTTAGGTACGGCCATGTCAGTGCTGCCTTGTCGCGCTCTGCGCAAGAGGATCATGTAAGCATGTGCGTATATGAGCTTGCTAACATTTCACGAACAGTTGCAAATGTCACTTCTAGTTTGCAGTGACAATGCTTCCGCACTCTGCTCAGATCAACTGCAACGTTCTACGAAGCTTAAAGTCGAAGAATCAATCGCAAGACACTTCTCGCATGTTTCTGTGAAATTTCCAGCAGAAAGTGTAGGAAAAATAGTAAAATTGTATAGATTTCTGTAAAATAAATACAAAAATATATTTTCTAAAACGCCATCTTCACATCCTGAGATTATGATACCTACCCTTTTCTCAAATAATATATTACATATGTTCATAATTCTTGTGTATTAAAATAACAATCAAGAGAGAGAGAGAGAGAGAGAGAAAACGCGTTTGGCATGATACATCCACTCATTTGTCACAACTTTTGCACACTGACAAAACGAATAAAAAAAGAGTTGTAGTATTGGAAATCGATAGGTTGCTCTCAGAGAGAAGCACACGTAAAATGCCGATGCTGTTTGAGAGATTTGACGGAAGGGGTGAGTGTGCGGAGGTACTTCCTTTTCCGGTGAGTGTTCCAGATCTGTCGCGGCAGTTTTTCCCACAAGCTGCGCCGCGACGGGGTGCGGAACAGAAATATCGAATATACGGTAAGGTGCTACTGAGCACACTGCGCGGGGGTACGGCGGGGATGTATCGACCCACCTGTCCGTTTCTCCCACGCTCCTGAGGGATGATGGACCGATGGGTGGATGGATGGGCCCTAATACGGGAGTGCGCGGGAATTCATAGAGGAGAGCCGAAAAATGGATCGCCGCCCTCGCCCTTCATCCTCCACCTGCGAGCTTCCCTTTCTCTTTCATCGATTTAGGACAAAGAAATATAGCATAGCGCCGAGGAGGAAACCATCTCTCCCTTCTTTGCCACCGGAATCGATTGAATTTCAATCGTCCTTCAGTCCTCCCTCGCCCTCCCGCTGCCCCTGCGGAACTTTATTGAGCAAACATTCAAGCACAGGAAGTAATCGTTAATGTCCTCCGGCGGAAGTCTTATGTCACTCGGATCAATTATTCGTATCGCTATTGGATAGAGACAAACGAAAATTATATTTCATGTGTTTCACATTTGGTTTGTAAATAATTGTTTAATAAACATGAAGTATCTGTCTCTCCGAATTGTGTTGGATTCACAGAAAAATGTATAATTGCAAAGATTTGTCATTTTCTTTTCTCACTGACGCTTCTATAAAAGCGATAAAAATTTCTGCACAAAGATCAAAATATTGAATTTGCAGATTTTGAAGTGCTTTGTGACATCTTAATTAATTCATTTAATGAAAATTGACGTATCGAGAGACACTGTCTGAATGAAACAACAATGCGCTTTCGTTCCTACCCTAAAACTCATGGAACTATAAATGACCATCGTCCGACTGTAGTAATAAAATGAATGTTAAAACACGAAGGAGGTCTCGTCCACGATTTTTTCAGACTTTTAAGACCACTGTCCTTACGGTATCAGCAGTTTTTTTTTAAAGCTGTTTGTTGTCTTCGCACCGCCGGAGTTTTTGTTAAAAATACTCGCTTGCAAACCCTTTTTTATGGAGGGTGGCGATAGCGGATTTACGTCTCGCCAGTTCGAAAGAAAATTGCCACAGAGTAAAATAAAAAAAAAAGAGAGAAAAAAAGGAACAATTGTGTCTCCGACATTGTGCCCTGACGAAAATGCGGAACGATAAACGCGCGACACGATATTGTTGTCGGATTGTGCTTCGTTTTTATGACTTTTGAGGAAAACTCTTTCAACCCTTTACCTGGGACGCGCGACGCGTATAACGCCCGTGGCTCCGACACGAATGTAACGTCACATGTCCAGGCCTCGCTAAAAACACAGCGCACGCACATTAATTATTGATTCAAGTTCCTTGATACTATAAAAAGACCTATCAATCTCGCATCCTATATCTATTCATGGCTCTGCTCTTTTATAATTCGATATTTTCCCGAGGGGCGATCTTTTATAGACCTTTCACGATCCTCTGGACAGGAAGTGGGCAGCTTGCTTCGTGTTTTTTTCTGGCTCACCATTTTTTAGCATGGAGATACTTGATCGCTGATGCAACTGCGAGACTACTGTGGACGTTGGATTCTAGAAGTTTCAGTAGTTAACGTCTTTCACATCACATTCTTTCAAAATGTACATAATACAATCGCTAAAAAATCGAAGGAAGCTTGCGAATGTATCAATAAACTGAAAAACGGGTTTTTCTCGTTACACATTATTCATCAAACTTATGCGGTTTAGAGTCAAAGGACTTCGAAGCGGCATCCAGATTGCTACGTTTTTGCAGCTTTTCCGACTGAAAAAGCTGACTTCACTGATGAGGTATTAAAGTGTCGGTTGCGGCTTTGCAAAAAGTGCACGCGGATGGACTGTGTGCCCCGCGAAAAAATTGTCGAAAAAGCGACTAATAATCGCGAGCTCCTTTCCACATCGGTGACGGAAAAAGCGGAGAAAGAAGCTTGACACTAAACACTGAGATTAGTTTCGGTTAGACGACACGCTCATTTATACAGCGTTGGCACAGGGTTAAACCGTGAAACTTCCAGAAGCCAATAGTTTATTACTCGTACCCGTTATTTGCATTGTCCGCCAACCCTTTCAACCCCATGTTTCCCAACGGGGCGAGGAAGTGATCGTCTTGCCGAAGCGAGTTGAAGGTAAGTACGAAGGAAAAAAATTTCTTCCAGAAATTAACACGTCGATTGCGGTACCTGAGAACGCCGGTGGGTCGAATCGTAAAATCAAAATCGTAAAATAAAATTTGGGATGTTACAAGAATATGGACTAAAAAAAATTAGATAAAAGACAACGAAAATAAAGAGAAAAAAGATAAAACGAAAGGAATCCAGGGATCCCGCGCGTTTGCTTGACACATTTCCACGATTGAACGTAATTTATGTGTGACTGATGATGTTCGCTCGAGCTTCACGTGAGACTAGAGCAGAACGGAATATATAAATTTGACTTTAGACTCGCCTACATTAAGCATATGACGGTAGTTGTATGCTTAACATACAAAGTATGTTAAAAGGATACAGAAGAACTATGTTGCCAATATTTCAGGAATGAATCCGTGCGAAAAGCAAGAGAACAGGTACGAAGGTGCAATTAGTTAAGCATTTTCACAATGAAGTTGAAGAAGATGTAGAAGTCAATGACTGACAGGCGTTCAGACATGTGTCCTTTATCTTTATGCATTCAATTCAACCAGCGGTGTCTTGCTTCAAATAATTATTCTGGTTGCTAAATTTTCCGAGAATTCGCACTTTGCGGCATGTTTCTTGTGTGCTTTTAAATGTGCCTAAACAAACATGCCGACAAGAGTCTTTGCAACATGCTTATACGGAACCAAAACGGTTGGATACGTTTCAACCCTACGTTTAAATGCAATATAGGAAGCATCAGTCAAACGAGGGAAAATAAGATTCTTTCGATGAACTTAACTTCCGACGAAAGCGTAGGCGAAGAAACGCATTTTTCATTAATTAAAGATGAAGCATGCTGCTTTTCTACAAAATCTCTATTCCCTTCTTTTCTTTCGTGTCTGTCATCTCTTAACGGTAATTATCGAGTAATCGCTTTGGCACCATGACGCCTTCCAAACAGGACGGTAACAATCATAAACAAAGGAAAGAATTCTACCGCTCGCGATAAGCATTCCCAAGTAGCAACCAGGAATTTGAGCCGAGAGGAGACGATCAGTCCACGCCGATCGCCACACACTTCGATTCAACAATCGGCAATATCTGCAGATGAATCTACGGATGAAGAAAAGCGGGAAAGATTGAAACAACCTTTCGCAGTCTGCACGCACAGATCGCGGCGGGACGTATCGCGACGCCTTCAGTCCCCCTTTTCCCCTCCCCCTTCGGCCCCCCGCGTGTTCACCGAAATGAAATCGTACGGAGCGATCGCTCCGGTCCGGGGACTGGTTATCAAGAAGTACCGCCATGTTGCGGCGCAGAATGTATCCTTGATCGTTCGCTGGTCGCTCGTTCGTCGTCCTGCCGGCCGCGCGCGTGCGCTCGCGCTCGCCCGCGAGCGGACGAGTGGCGGTTCACTGACACGTCTGCGGCGGAGAGCGTCAAGTCCGGCACACTGTCAAGGTCCGCCGGTTCCCCTCAATGGCGACGCCGGGGCCTGTCACGCGATTTACCTACGGTAATCGACACGCCTCGCCGCGAAGGACGCCGCTTCCGTCCTTACTCCTTTGCCGCGCTCCGCGACTATCCTTGGACGTTCATCATTTCGGACGCGAGCGCATGTTGGTCCTTCACGAACACGCGCTTGAGGGGCACTCGTACCTACCTCGGCGAAATAGTTCGCCATTGTCTCGCCCTTTGAATATCCCGAAGAAGTTCTGCCGTTCGCGCGCGACGTCGACGGCCGTGGTAATTTTTAGGCGAGCGGAATGAAGCGGAATGATGCATTAAGGCGGAACTTGCGACCTCGCTAGCGGGATCGAGCGGGTAGCGTTGTCGCCAACTGGAGGACGAGGGGCGGAAGATGACTCGCGAACCGGAAATCGAAACTCGCGAGAGGATGCCTTCATCCCGCTCGGTCCCCTGGACGATCGCGCTCACGAGAGGAGAGACTCTCGTGAACTGCGGTCCTTCGGAAAAAAAGGAACGGAAAAAACGGGGTTGAATAAATCACGGCTGCTTCTGTTGTCCCGGTGACCATATGGCGTGTTTCTTGCGCAGCAAAAAAGAATTGAGAGGGAAAATTCGGGCACGTGAAGGGCCGATTATCCTGGAATTGATTTCGGGCCGCCCGTCTTTATAAATCCTTTGCGCGTGATGAGCAGTAATGTTAGTTCCATTAAAGTTCGCTATTAATTATCTCCCCAGGGCGCCATATATTATGTAATATGTAATAATATTCATATGAAAAAAATGCTGTGTGGCATTTACTACGTTATTTTGTAATACGATCATCAACGTAACGCACTACATAGTTGTTACATAACTACATTTATTATTCAGCATAATTCCCATTCAGTACAGGAGCTTGCAGCAACGTCGCTGTAAGTTCTTGTGTGTGTTGTATATAAATTATGCAATCAATGATGTAGCTTTCGGAACGCAAACTATTCACGCATTTAGCATAAGTCTCGGTAACGGGTCTTTCCACGTCAATCCACAAAATCTCCTTTTTTATTATCATCTCATACGTTGCGACACGGCGATTGTGTTCGCTCGCAAGCCGGCTTATGCAAACTCGCGACTGCCGAAAACGCGGCGATGACTCGGGGATTCGTCATCGGCTAGTCCCGTTTCGGGCGTTTCTCCTCCCGTCGCTTGCGCTTTCGTCGATGGCGTGCAGTTCAGGACGTGTGCGGGCCTCCTTCGACAATGCCGCGCTTTAAAACGTCCCACACCGGTCGCACCACGCGTCGTTATTGTCCCGGACTTATACGATCAGTACCGCAAGTACCAGAGACACGACTTACTTGGTTCACTTTTGCTGGTTAACGGTAAGCCCGTCAGGAGTCAGTGAGTCAACGAGTCAACGGGGGCGCGCGAACGGGCGAGCGAGTGCGCGCGCGAGTTCCCCACGCACTTCGTCGATCGCCCGAGAATCGATCTCCTGTCCGGTACGCGTACGCAAACCTCGTGCATGCCGAAGTGCCCCGGAACCACGGGTACCCCATTCATTATTAAGCGCAATCGCTACCGTCGAAGTTAACGATTCCTTTTTTGCAGGAGAAACCTGATAATTATATCTAGGAATATGTTTATTATTAATTAGTTCATGGTAAAATAGTTATTTAATCATAAATGATAATAGATGATTAATGATAATTAAGATTTAGATTATTTATTTTTTATTTTATATTATTATAATATTATTAATATATAAATTGATATTTTTAAACGAATATAAATTGTTACATAGAATTTTTAAATTAAAGTTTACACGAATTACGCCGAGATTGATTGTGATCCATTGTTGCTGTTTGAGTTTAATAGTTAAAAACTTTAATGATTGAACTGCGGGTCGCGCCGACGAGATACGGTTTCTACGCAGTACTCATCAGCGCCAAAGCGTTCTCCATTTCGCCACACGCTCTCGCGCAGTATTTCCCTCCGGGTTGTTCACTTTTCACCTCGGTCAACGGGTGCATATGTCCCGCATTGACGCGATCGCGTCCGCCATCGCGCCGCAAAAGCCGAGTACTTTCGATCTCGCGTGCCGATTGCATAATGATCGCATTGTCTTGGTCGAGATGGGTCGACGATGGTAACTTATTGTGAAGGACCGAGGGACAGGTATTATGCGTGCGAGAATCAGAAGCAGATCAGAATTTATTCCGTTCTGAAAGTATATCTGCCGAGAGTGATCTCAGACTTGCGCGAAATACATTCAATTTCTTGGCTAAACTGGATTCTAAAGTGGCAACATTTTTAAAAGTAAATTATCGAATGATAAAATAGATACAAGTATTACCAGAATAGTTTCCTATAAATAGTAACAGATAATCAGAAGCAAGGCATCGAATTATTATAATATCTAAATAATTACAGCTAAACAAGTCATTTGACATGACATCTGAAGAACGTTCTATTACTGCTAGAAAGAAGAAATCGAACAGAAGAATCGGCGTTGCTAATTGCATTCTGTCATTAAAAATTCTAATGCCAGACGCATGGGATAAACTCGATTTATTTATTTATCATAATAAACACAAGCAGAAATATCTAGTAACACGAGATATCTAATATCACGAGATAACAATCATTGCTAATAATTAATAGATTACGCAGCATCGATTAATCACCGTTAACGTTCCAGCCGAGAGGAACGGGGGTATCGTTCCATCAGCGCGACCAGCGGAAACTCGAGAAGACGCGAGAAATTCCCGAGGACGGGGCGACCCAATTCTCGAGGAGCCGGCATCCCGCTCCCACCCTGGCCTCGCCCTCTTATGCCACGATGACGCAACCGACTGTTCCGCTTCTCGGCGGAGGAGCGTCCTCGTCTTCACCGTCGTCTTCGTCATCATCTTCATCTTCACGGTCCTCATGGTCGTTACCTTCAGCCTCGTGTGGAGTTCCTCTTAAGAATCGTCAAAAGGCCGGGCCTCGTCGTGCAACCGGCCCCTTGCCTGTCCAGCGTGTCGTCACGAAAATGCGTTACAACTATTCATTCGGTAATGATTCGACGACGAGCGTGATAGGCGCACACACGCACACGTGCGTATGCACGCGTGTAGGCGTGCACACACGTACGCACGAGGCCCGAGGAAGAAGAAGGCTGCGCAGCAGGCCTTGCGAGGCTGAGAGTGGGTTCATCGGACGCCGGCGGCCGCGGATTTACCGTTACGTCTTCTTGGCGAAACCCGGGGAGTCCACCGGCGCGGCCGCGCGGCTCTCTTTCTTTCTTTCTTTCGCCCTGTGTCTATTCTTCGCCGTCTCTCTTTCTCGTTTGGTCCCCTCCTGTCTCGTTCTTCGTCTCTCGGTCTCTCGAGCGCACGTATACACGTATACCTTTGTTGAAGACCGGCCTCACCACCGTCACCAACCTCTTCTCCTCCTCTGTTCCACTGAATTCCAGCCCACCGGCAGCAGATTTGCCGGTAAGAAGCGGAAGCGCGGCGGTTTTATAGGATGACATCAAGGAAAGTCCAAAGTTTGTTGGTTTTAAGTGTCGTTGAACCCGCCTTTCTAAGATAATTTAGCCTACTGCTCGGACGAACGCGTCGATTGCCACACTTCGCTATGAAGGGGTACAATGGGGCACGCCGCAGTATTCTCTGAGTACTTAGGATAACAAAAAATAAATTTAGTAATTTTAGTGCTACGAAATGTTTTAATTTTGCGAAAGCATACATTTATTATTAATCCTTTACCGAATGCATGTGACAAATCGTGAGATGCATAGCTATATCTTTCTTTTAGACATTAAATTAACATGAAGTTTTACGATTAATGTAAAATATAAATTTTATGACGGACAATAAAACAACAAACAGGATAAACTAAATCCTGTGTCTTTTAGTAAAATACAAAAATTTATAAAATTATTGAAATCGAAAGCAAGCAGAGAAGGCAGAAGAGACTTAAAGAAAGTGCTAGTAATTTTAAGCATTCTTGTAAATAAAATTCGGTACTCATTTGCCTTGGTATCCTCTGTTGCTGCCAACCGAGTGTAGGTCAAACATGGTTGACGGTTTCATCATCAAGATGAAATTGATCTTTTCCTTTTCTCCATGACGATGACGTGTAAGCGTGTGTCATCTGTATTCCTAGAATTAGCAGCATGACTCGAAATCTAATTTCCTTGGAATGCGGCTATTAACATGATGAGACAGTAAGATCAGCATGCGCACGCTGGAAACTCGCATTTCGGAAATTTGTATAAATCGAATTAAAATATAAAATCTATAAAAGATGTGTAAATTGTTGGTGAACGTTAGTTTGTAACTTGTTAAGTGACACTATGACAGCAACGAAATACTACACAATTATTGCGATCAGGAATAATTTGCAGGGTAGAGGCCTTGATGTTAGAGAAGATGATATAAATAAAACGGTAAAACAGTTAATCGTGAAATCGCAGTGATGTCACGACGCACGTTACAGATTGCCATCTCTCGCGTACACGCATGCGGCAGATTCGTTTTCAGAATGATGATGACTGATCAGCAATCCGTATCGAATATACAATGGAACTTATCGTTGTCGTGCATGGAAAGGAATGCAGCAAATTCTGTTAAATGCACGTGGTAAGTGATCGTCAACGATAAATCTGATTCCGTGTTAGACGGAGATGGATATATTGGGTCGTCCGGAAAGTTCGTGCCGATTTTGAAGGAAAATTCAAAGGTAACATTTTTTTATGTCGATAAATATTTATTGACTTATGTATGCACCGTTTTGTTTCACAACCTTTGTCCATCTTTCACGCAACTGGAAGATTCCATTCTCCCAGAACTTCTTAGGTTTCTCGGCGAAAAACTCCTCAAGGTGGTTTTTTATATCGATCAAAGAGTTGAAGTTCTTGCCGCTAAGAGAATTTTGCAAAGACCTAAATAAGTGAAAGTCTGAAGGTGCAATGTCTGGTGAATACGGTGGGTAGCACATCCCAGCCAAACTCCAACAATTTTTGTCGGGTAGTCAAAGAAACATGAGGTCTGGCATTGTCCTGATGGAACACGATGCCCTTCCTATTAGCTAATTCTGGACGTTTTTCCTGAATCGCTGTCTGTAATTTGTCCAGTTGCGAGCAGTACTTATCTGCATTTATCGTTTGGTTGTGTGGTAGGAGCTCATAATATAGGATTCCTTTCCAATCCCACCAGACACAGAGCATGACTTTTTTTGGATGAAGGCCGGCTTTCGGAGTGGTTAATGCTGGTTCATTTCGCTTACCCCAGGATCTTTTTCGTTCTACATTGTTGTAAATGATCCATTTTTCGTCACCCGTCACTAATTGCTTCAAAAATGGTACGTTTGCGTTGCGCTTGTACAGCGAGTCGCAGATGGAAATGCGATCCATTAAATTTTTTCGGCCAAATTATGCGGAACCCATACATCATAGCGACTTACGTAACCAAGCTTCACTACATGATCGTGGACAGTGGTTTTCGATATTTTCAGTATCTCTGCTAATTCACGTGTCGTGTAGCGCGGGTTATTCTCGATCAGTGTCTTGATTTGGTCATCATCAGTAGTAGAGGGTCTGCCCGAGCGTTCTTGGTCTTTAAGGTTAAAATCACCAGCTCTAAACTTAGCGAACCACTTACGTACGGTTCTTTCAGCTAAAGCGCCTTCTCCGTAAACAGAACATATCGAATTTGTTGCTTGTGAGGCATTTTTGCCTTTCCGGTAATAGAAAAGCGTCAAGTGTCTAAAATGTTCTTTGTTTTCTTCCATCTTGAAAAGAGTACAAAACTGACACGAATCAATTTATCTGAAACAACTTTTTTCCTAAAGATGCGTTGAAATGTCACCTTTAAGCATATGTATATAAATCGTATGTTTTCAATAACATTGATATATTCAGACATGTTCCAACGCCATCTATTAAAAATCGGCACGAACTTTCCGGACGACCCAATACATGCATACGATGATTAGAAATCATTTATGTAAATTTCTCTTTGTTCGGAACGCGATTAATTCAAGCGGGATGCTAAATGGTTCTTTATTCATCATGTAATTATTTTTCACACTTGTTATATATCTTGATTTCAACAATATTTATATATATTTAATTTAGAATATATAAATGGAATAATAATAATAATTATTATTATTATTGTGTTTATCTATTTTACTTTATTCTGTTCAACAAGCTTTATAGAACTCGTTTTTCTGTGTCACTGTCAAAGTAAATGGCTTTTAAAGAGCAGAGTTCACGTTCTGCGGACGTACCTTTTTTGCATCGCGGTAGAAAAAGAGAGAGACATCCAGGTTTATCCATATCTCTCTTTGAAATTCTTACGACGCGACGCAGCGTTCGCGGAGATAAACGTTCGGTTACGAACGAGTTCATAAATTTGAGTTAATCGATCGCGCATATGCCTTTTTATATTCGCCATACGGAACCAGCTGTACCGTGTGCGCGATTGATGGGTACTATAAACTTTTGCAAGACAGTCTACAACTAGCGGTCCACTGCAAATTATGCTCGAATGCAAATTACTCTGTTTCGAAGAGCGCTCGTTCGATACACGCGAGAAGCCGCAACACTTCTTTCTCATCCGCTGCGCGTTTTTGTGCATTGCGCGACTGGTAGCTGGTTCGAGTTTTGGAGTTACATCGCTACGTTTACCTGTTTAAAACGTAAATAGTAAAAGAAATCTCTTGAATCTCCATATTTGTGCAACATGTATCAAAACTAATGTACCAAAATTAAAGCAAGTCCTCACCATTGAACTTCGAGTCTCTTTTTATTATGTACAGTTCGATTTTTTATTTTTTCGCGCTTGTGCAAATTCTTAGCTATTTTAATAAATTAGACATGTTGGTAGTAATACGTGTGGACAATGTTTTACAGTTTACGTTCATCAGGTCCTCCATTTCGGTCGCTTACAAATCAAAGTCTCGAGGCAGCTACGCGACCATGACGAAGGAGACCATTTTTCGGATCTGAACCGGGCACTTCGCAAGGCTTTCGCGGTGCCCCATGCTATCACGATCCGACGCTCGTTCAACGGGTGGACACGGGCGTCACGCCGAGTGCGTTTTTCCCCGAGCTGTGCGCGCATGCGCGCGCGCGCAAGGCAAGGGCCACCTGTGCCTCGTGCGCGCCTTCTACTTTACTTTCTTCGCGGTTCCGTTAAATACCCCACGCCGAACGCGATTGCGAATCCAGGTGCGGAGGTCAACTTACGTCAGGTTAGGGTTCCGGCGTCCCCTCCAACGTCCCCCGGCGTCCCTGTCACGCTCTCGCGCGTTATATTAGCCCGTTCCGTCACTTCCGCCGCGAGCTGACCCTGAGGGCACGCCGAGGATTTTCGAGTACCGTTCGATCGGTATCAACGTCTACGCTCGATACCCGGCGCCCGAGAGCGAAACCGGTCATTCCGATCGGGATCGAGGATTCCCTCGATTTAGCTTTCCTCTCTCGTGCGTCGTCCATTGGATAATCCACGTTACGCAACGATTAAACGAGCCGCGTAGCGTGGAGGTTTCGCGGTGGCTCGACGCGATCCCGAACAATGGCGGGTAAAACAGGAGATAAAAGTTGAAAGATAAAAGTGCGAGATAAGCGATGAAAAGCTGAGATAATTAGCCGGCCTCGTTTGATGGTCCGTCATTTGATATAACTGTGCAGCCTGCACTTTCAGGATAGTTTCGCTCGTAGCTTGCCATTCATCGCCCGATACTTTGCGCGCTAGATCGCGCGTTGTATGGCAGCCCGCATAATTCTATAATCAACGCCAGCGTCGCGTCGCGTCGCCCGCTCGTCGAGCGGACGCGGTGAATCCGCTGCTCGCGGTTCGTCGTCCGCGAGCCGTTCCCCGCTCGGTCGACCCGAAGAATGTTGCATCGTGCGATTTTCTGAGATGAAACTGCGTCGGAAGGCGTCCGCGAGCCGCGCGCGGCGATAAAACGCGCCGGTGAAACGGAACTGCCGTAAGTTTCGCGAAATATCGCCGCGGACTCGACCTATATAGAAGGGAAGAAGGGAGGGGGGGGCAGAATCGCTCGCAGAATTCGCAAACTCGCGGATAGGGGAGCGCGTAACGGTGTACTCCGGGAAGAGGAAGAGGCAGGAAAGAGAAGAGCCCCGGGAGATCGCAGGCGTTTTGCGCTGTCGAATGCTGCAGGATAGGTGCGAGAAACGCGAGAAACGCCGCCATGCTGGTACCCGCTGGCTTCCCAGTCCCCGTTGTCTCGACATGGTGGCCAGAGCCGACCGATAACCGTCGCCGGGCGATCAAAGTAAAGGGGTCGGCCGGCTCTGTTTCCCCTCGTCGCGGCTTTTCACATCGCGAGTAACGACAGTTATCAGGTACACGAGAGAGTGTTACAAATCCCGCAGCTTGCCGGTGTCCGTTTTCTCTTTTCGCATCTTCGGAGTACACACATATATACGTACATACACGTGGACGTTGAAGAAGATAACGCCGTTTTGTTACGACCCATCTACCGTTGTGGTAAATCTCGTAAGGTCAAAACAGAATCCGTTCCTGTGAAGCGATAATTGGATAAACAGATAAAAAGATAAATGGATAAATGAATAAACAATGAACGGACGGATGAAAGAGACGCAGATAGTGCACAATGGATGACGATGATGATGATGATGGGGTATGAGAGAAAGGTTCAGCTTTGAACCGGCCATTTTCTTTGATATAACAAAAGGACCGAAAAGTCCATCATAAAAAGCCGCCATTTTGTTTCTCAAAAAGTCAAAAAGGGAGAGGAGGATGAAAATCCTCCAATGGAGGAGTAGATAGATAGGCATTTATTTGCACTCTAGTAAAGATGGCCGCCGCGTGATGGCGCGCCGGCAACGATAATTTCGCCGTCGTCGACGTGGAAATCGCTTGAGAGATAGAGAAGGTGAAGCACGGTCATGGGAAGAGAAAGACCGGCGGGAGAGACGAGCGGCCGCGCGAGCGCGACTTCCTCCGCGGCGGAGCGCGGCGCGCAAGAAGCGAGTCAAGTTCGCCGGCGGCGGACGTGCCCGCACGGCGCGCGCGAGCGCGCACGTACACGCGCGTCCACGTAGCCTGCCTACGTAGCCGCGATACGCCGCGACGAGGACCAGGTAACAGCGTTCCCGTGTTACCGGTCCACGGCCGCCACGGTAATTTATTTAATGTAAGCGGCACACACCGCTGCACTCGGCGCGCACGAACACGCGCGCGCGCGCTCGCTGAGCCGGCTGAGCCTCCGCGCGTACGCGAGGCGTTCCTCGATGCAGAGATTCCTGCAGAGGACGAAAGACGAGCTGCACAGTTATTGCATAATAAGTCTGTTTTTTAGCTGCACTTTTCTGCACGCGTTTCCTCAATACGTAGAGCGTACGTGTTCAACGGATACGTACGTTGCAATTCGCAAACATGAGATAGAGGAGAGAGGTAGGAAAGGAGAAACGCGAGTGCGGAGAGTGTAGAAAGTATGGAAAGTGTAGCTGGAAAGGGAAGCTCAAATGTTCTTATATTAATTATTTTGTTATATTATGCCATTATATTTTTCATATTAAAATATATTTTCACATGTCTTTTATAGATAAAAGTATTTTAAGATAAAATTTTAATAAAACATTGGCTGTTTTCTACAATGTAAATAATTCTTGTACTGAGATTCGGCATGTGCTTCACCGTCTACGTATGATCTTGCGATCACGCTCGAAGCATGAGGAATTGCAACTTTCCGCGGCCCGATTATCCTCGCGAGCTTGCTCCTTCGATGAGGAGAAGTTTGAAATGCGAAAGAGGGCGAGGCTTTCTCGCTGTGGTCGAGTTTGAAGACGGATCGCGAGGGAAAAATGCAGCGTGCCAAGATGCTAAGATCGCAACGACGGTGCCGCGGCGTCGTCGCATGCGGGGGAACGCCGTAACCTCAAGAACTCGCGCGAGAAGGCGAGGCCGATGAATGCGCGAGAGCGCGCGCGCGCGCCGCGATGAACGGGAAGGAAGGTAAGAAGGTACGCTCCGTACACACGCTTCTCTGACCTCAAGAACCGGCGGGAAGAAAGGGGGGGGGGAGGGCGAGGGAGAGACGAGAAAGAGAGGAGAGAGAGAGAAAGAGGAAGAAAGAGAAAACTCGCCTTCGCGAGAGAGCCGAAGAGGCCCGACAACGGTCTGGCGCGGATCCAGCGTACGTGCACGGACGGAGGACTCCGTGCGGTTTCTCCTTTTCGCCTTTTTTCCTGCCCGTCGCGGGAATACGTGGCTCGCAGGGCCGACGGCGAACGGTAAAGCGAGGAGAAAGAGAGAGAAATCACGCTGGAACGCTTTCAGGGACTTTTAAGTCTCCAAACGGAAACGCGCGAAACAGCGTAGAAGATGAGAAAATGAAAAAAATGGACGAATCGTTGACACATTGGTTGATCGGCAATTAATAAAGGAATTAATTTCACGAAAGATTTGACGAAGTTAAGATGCACGTACAGGGCGCAGAAGAGAGCTCGACGTCTTTCCTGCGCGCGTACACGCGAGGCTTCTTCGGGGTTCAGCGGGTCAAACTTTTCTCAATAGGCGAGACGCTCATCGAATCTCGTGTGCGAGGGATGCCGGGAGGAATGCCGGGAGGTGTTAAGCGGCACGACGTATAATTACACGCGCAATCGCGCTCCTGGAGGTGTGACCGAACCGATACCGATCTATACGCGTAACCATTTTTTTATGTAACGTTCTCGAATCCAGGTATGATCGCTGCATGCGATATCGCTGAATACCGAAGAGTCGCAGAGGTGTATTTCATGATCTTACTCTCTCACAGTGGTCACACTTGCTTCGCAGCTCGTTAATTTTGCACGCTGATTAATGTTTCTTGCGGCCGCATAGACTTCACCTCTTTGACGTAACAAAGCGATGTTATACCACGTACGCGCGGCTGTGAATATTCATTGCCGATGATCCGATGTTGCACCCAGCTAATATTAGATACAGGAGAACCGCTTTATAGTTACATAAAACAAAACTGGCTCTTGAGCTCCGATTCGGTCCGCGCCTTCCCGAACGATCGTGAGTGATCGCAAATAAAATCGCAAACTCTTTTTTTTCGCTTCTTGGACTGAATAAATGCATACCGCAGTCAATATTGCGGAGCGTGTTACGCATAATTAGAACATAATAGCGCCGACGCAAAAATAGCTATGGTAAAAGACGGAAGGGAGCGTAGGAGAGGAAGGGGAGGGAGATGCTCCGGTCGAGCCGTGCGATCGACGAAGAGAACTGCGCTTTGGAAAATTGCATCGTTACGAGGAGGAGAACGCGCGCACGAACGGAACCGTGAACGCTCGCATGATGCGCGCGAACGCGCGGGTGAAAGAAAAGTCCCCCTTTGTGCCACCTCCATCCCTCTCCCCCTCCCAACGGAAGAAGCCCTTAATTGGTCAAGCCGCCACGCCACCGCGGGAAGTGTACGGGATCTAGAGACGTGTCTTCGAGACGTACCTCTCGTGTGCACGTATACACGCACGCGCACACCGAAGCGCATAAGCATCCGTCATAATCCAGAAACGCGGGGATTGTCGTGGAGTTCCGCCGCGCGGCTCGCTGAACACCAAGATTGTTTGATATCATGTAATACAGTATAATAACACAGTAGATGGAAATATGCGGGATTAAGTTTGATTCGTTGATTTCTGCGATTTTTCTCTCCGTTAATAAATTATCAAATGGGTTAGATAATCGCGATAGAGAGAGAGAGAAAGAGGGAGGTTCCTTTCGTAAGCAATAGCCAATTATAAAATATAATTGGCTCAGTGTATATTTATTAGAGGTACAATAATGACAATAATAAAATAGAATCGGCTTTATATGGAAGAAATTAAGTATCAAATTAGATACATAGTTCTTCAGAATTAATTAACGCATGAAATATAATAATCATGTTGATATTAAATATAACAATTATAAATTCAAATTTCAAAGTTATGCTTACATTATTAGTTCGACAACCTTCCGTTAATAATCTTCACAGAGTTTTAATCAAACATTGTGTAATTCAGACCTTATTATTGTATTAAAATATTCTTCCCTCGCGCGCGGGATATCTAAATATATGCAATCACCGTAGACACACACGTGAATGATGCGATCGCAACAACAACAGTTAGCTCATTAAGATTAATATAAATCGCAGGCTGATATAATAACGTCTAAGTAACATTGTTACGCGCGGCTCGACTCGGTCGCGGAGAGTTCAATGCGGCGTTACGATGCGCGTCATATGCGTATCTGATTATGCTGACGACATTGTGCACCGTTCATAGATTGTTCACGGATGCCCACGGTGCCGTAACTCAGTGTGAGTGATTTTAGGTAAGACCGTCAGCGCACCTGTTGTCGTCGTCATCGTCGTCGGCGACGTCTTCTTTCGTCTAGCTCCGTCCGCTGCTTTCAACACGCGAGTTACGTTAACGGTATACCGACTTGTGTTACGCGGAAATCGTCCCGGCGTACCGAACCGTAATTGTCTCCCAATTATTCGCATAAGAGCGAGCGCGGAATTTCGACTTTCTTGCTCGCCGCACGTGAAACAACGATAAGAGGATGCAGTCTGTTCCCACATCCAATGGCGTTTTCGTTACGATGCTAATCATAGTAGATGTCGGCTAATTATGAGAGACCGCAGCGGACTCGGAGTGAAAGATGTATCATATCGAGCCATTATTTCGGTTCATCTCTATTCGCTGATAAATTATAAAAAACGGTGATTTGTGACACGATTTACAGCAGTAACGTCGGAATTAATAACAAATAAAGACGATACAGATTGAAGAAACGCATTGTCTTCTTTCCTAAATGATATTATATAATTGTTCAAAGAATTATTATATATAGTATGTAATAAATAAAATATAAACGATGCCCGAGCAAGACAGATATCAGACCGATGCACGAGATTAAATTTTATTTGCAGAAGGTTCGTTTCATCGAAGGGAGTCCGAGCGCTCGTAAGAGGCGTCTCATCGCGCTGCGTCGCGTCGACGGTGCTCTACGGCCCTTTCACCTTTCTGTGAGAAGCGCCTGCGGGGAGTGCACCTTCCCTTCGCTCCTTCCTTCCGACTCTCCGGTTCCCGGGGCGGGATAGAAGCGGCGCGGCAGAAGAAAAAGATCTCCGCGAGATTACGTAAGACGGCCCGCGTGGCGAGCCAGCTACGGGCGAAGGAGGCAGGATGGCGATCATCGGGCGAGCGGTAACGAGCAACGACCGGAACTAGCGAGGACGATGCCACTGAACCCGAAGGGGAGGAAGGCGCGTCGACGATAACGACGACGATGACGATGACGGTGACGATGATGATGACGCTGACGACGACGACGGCGAAGCTGGACGCGACGCGTCGAAGCGCGTTGCGCGCGGGAAGAGACGAGAGATCGCCTTCCGAGACTAATGACAGTCTGGATTTTAGTGGTTCGTAGCATCAGCTGCAATACGTGTAATGACGATAATGATAATAATGATCGTAATAACGATGCCCGGCCTCGTGCGCTGAGACGCTCGAGTTCGCTCGAGCCTCTTTCCTTTTCGCGCGCGGGACCAGCCGGCGAGCCAACATTACGTGGAACCTCGCTGTTTTCAACGATCGTAACTCGATGTGAGATCGATCGACACGATGGAATTACATCCCGCCTGACATGTCGCTGGACCGACCGCGCATCGAAGGCGATAATGAAAAGCGGGATTTTCGCACAGCAAATGTAAGTAAGCAGCGTTCAAACGAACGCAGCGTTTCTCGATGACGCCGTGAAATGTTATTTTTCAATTTGCGATATTTATATATTAATAAATTGTTTCAAGCTTTTAGATGCAAATTGGTTCGGACTATCTGGAACATCTTCCAATTTATTACATTTAGTTAATAACTATCCAATCTTCTTCGATCATTGAAGAACGCACGGAAAATATTTGCAATTTTTAATTTTTTAAAACACTTTTAAAACTCGAGTCTTTTGTATTAAACAACATATTGCAAGTAGACTGAAATACTGAAAAGTTAGTCGTAGGAAGAAAGCCGGATTTTGACCAATTTTAGAATACATCTTTCTCTGTGCCACCCACTGTGGTTACTATGCAGCCATACAAAAAGCCTTTACTTGCTCAATTTCTGTGTATTGTATGTAAATCTTATTTCAGTTACCATTGTCAATACCCATCTCTTTGGTCTTTTGCTGCGAAAAGCGATCACCTTGACATAGAATGATTTTATACGTAAGACAGTTTATTAAAAAATAAATAATAACAATAAAATAAATAATGACAATTTATTGAATTATTATGATGGTTTCCTACTTTGTCCAATAATCTATTGAGCAGAAAGTCGGTGCGGAGGTTTTAGTAAAATTCAAACTTTTTGAATTAAGAATAAATTTTGTTAAAATAGTTCGGTCAACTTTCCAGTCAACCCAATATGCAAAACTTTGTACAGAGTTAACAGCTGTTAAGAAGCTTCTGCATTTCATATTGCGCTGATATGTTGGTAAACATGAACTGAACTGAATGCTAGACTGAGGGTTGCCTTCATCGTTCATCAACCAGTTCACTACTTTGCACTACAGCAGTTGAACTGAATGAGATCCCAATGTCTTTCAGTAGATAATTCCACGGGTCTAATCCTTCCTGTATCCTGTATGGATAGTCCAGTAGGTACCTGCATACTTGGGATGTTTGGGATGTTCTTTCCGAGATTTCGATGCATAATGGAAATAATGCTGACATCTGTCTGCGCTTTTATTATTTTAATCCGATTTTTGAATCGATTGGCACCACATAAAATTCTATAGAATTCTTTAAGTAGTTTGTTTATATGCATTTTGTTATATTTCATTATTTTATAATGACGTGAGGAAGCCTCGGTTTCGATTTCTCGCCAGTGCTTTCAGCTCTGACCATGTTTTTCCCTGTTCTTCAGCTTCATTTAAAATTATACGTTTTCACCTTGGGTTTGGGCGTCCATTGCATTTCCCTTGCGGATTCCACTCCAAAACACTTCTAATGATATCAAGTAGTGCTTTTCTAAGTATGTCCATTCCACTTCCACTTTCATTCTTCAATTTCTTTGTCTATCGGAGCGTATTTACATAGGTCCCATAATTAGATGTTTGGCCAGAAAAGTCTGCAGATTCTTCGTGAGCGATTTATTTGCGAAAAGTTGCAAGTTTATTAATTATTTTATCTCTTTGTTATTCGCCAGGTTTCACATCCATAAAGTAGCATCGACTTTATTTTGGAGTTGGAAATGCGCAATTTAATTTGCCTGTTGAGCTGATTTGACACTCAAATGTAGGAAGAAAGCCGGATTTTGACCAATTTTAGAATACATCTTTCTCTGTGCCACCCACTGTGGTTACTATGCAGCCATACAAAAAGCCTTTACTTGATAAATTTCTGTGTATTGTATGTAAATCTTATTTCAGTTACCATTCTCAATACGCATCTCTTTGGTCTTTTGAACATGAGGCCGACTGCCTTTTTTTCAAGTTCTTCGTTTTAATGTGTTCACCATATTGGCATGTGTGCGAGTTATGCTCGGTTCCACCAGCGTCGCTTAACTTTAGTTTAACTCATTTTTCATCTCTTTCTAACTACCCGCCTTAGAAAGAGACAAAGAGTGAAACACAGATTTGGTGGAGCCTTAATAAACTACCATGAGCTTAGCCTAGTCACCTAAACATTGTTTTCCTCAGGAGTCTTATACACGCCATCGGCAAAGATGTCAGTTTCCGGTAAAGCGCTCAAAGGCAAAGGATATGTCAAAGGGCATTAGTGAGAGCTTACAACCCTATTTGATATGGATCCCGTGGACTACAAGAACGTTTTTCACTTAGTCACGATTTAGTGTAGCCACGTGGCGTTAAAATATTATATTTACGCATTTATAGTGGTAAAATCATTAGAGTTACAAAAACATTGTTAAGATACACTTTAGCATTAAATAAAATTCAAGTAGGGAGAAAAAACGGAAATGAAATTATTCCCGTTATTATTACATAAAATATAAATAGAATAAAATACATATTACTTTTTAATATCGAGCAAATTACAGAATAAGAACAGCATCCGTTCATCCTGGCGGGAACCAGATACCACGTTTATCTTCGAAAATGCTACATTACTGTCTTCCAAACGCAGAACCGAAAGATTCTCATCACCAACGGTACCAACGTACGTCAAGCGTAGTGCGATCGCGTCGTGTATCGGATCGTAACGATTTACGTGCTCTTCCCCGCGACAGAAAGAGAGAGAGAGAAAGAGAGATACGTAACAGTTGCTTCATACCCGTTTAGTCGCACTGCTCGCTGAAGGGGGCTGTGCAACAATTCCCCCCACTCGGCAACGGACGTTTGCGCGACTGCGAGCGAACGCGGCGGCGGCGGCGGCGTTGCATAAGTGCTTCTCTCCTCGCCTCGATCCCGACCTTGACTTTGACTTTGACTCGTGATTACGATCACGACCACGACCAAGTAGCGGCGGCTGCCGACGTACGACATACGTACGGTTTCGCAAGCCGCGTATGGGCGGAATAGGCCTCACCTCGCATGCCGGATACCCGCGTTGCATCGCGGCTGACCGACTGCGAAACTGCGACGCCAACTGCACGACGGACCGCGACGCCGGAGCGGCGATTGCAACGGGGAATCGAGTGCGATGCAGAATTGGGCGCGAATTTTGGATAAAGGGAAGTTTGAAGTTGGAGAAGAGAGAGCGAGAGAGCGAGAGCGGGAGGAAGAAGGGAAGAGAAAGAGACAATTTATGATAATTTATGATTTTACTGGGTTTACTTATTACTGGTATCCTTTGTCGCTATTGTCAATGTCTTAATGTTTGAATATCTTCTATCTTAGTATTTTGAACTCTCTCGGAGTGGTCCATGTAGCGATTGGTGCAGAGCGGTGAGGTCGAACGGGCCAGTATTTGATTGTCCTAAAACCTTTGAAAAGAGAAAGTAGGTTTAAATCTTTGGTTGCAACATGGACCTGAGAATATGTGCTCTTTGACGGCGACGAGATATTTGACGGGATGCTTGATAGAAGGTATACAAAGTTGTGATATTAAGAACAACAGATGTTCCTTGGAAAAAGTATCTCCAAATTTATAGCAGAGTGCTCTCTATGTTCACACGGAGCAATAAGATTAATTAGAGTCAAAAAAAGTTTGATGCTGCTGGTTGGCGCAATTTCATTCATAATTACGATAAAATTGCGGCGATCTGAGAAAAAACAGCTAGAAAATATCGATAATTATTAATTCGTGGAACGCAACGGGAAGCCCATGAATATACATGTAATCCTATCACACAGCATCGTTTTTCTACATAATGACACACGCATACCGAGAGATGCATACGAATTGATCGTTTGATAACATGCGCCGAGTGGCAGGGGATATTTAAGAGAAGTAAATGCATAAAGAAATATACATAAGTTTACGTAATTTTATTACATAATTTATTTCACACATATCACTATATCTTTTGTCATATCGTTTAAAATTACAGAATTACAGAATTGTACTTTTCTATCCAATATTATAGCGTTAAGTGACTCTGCAATCCGACGAACTTTAATGTCTTAAATATTGTTAAATTGTCAAATCTTATGTGTCTTAATCTGATTAATATTTTATAAAACATAAAAACAAGCTCAATTAGAACAAAAAATATGAGATCATGTATAATTCAATTTTAACAAAGTGTAAAAATATTTTGTTAGCGTTTATATTTAACAGTTTGTATTGCACGTTCATATATTCAAAATTTAGAACATAGGTAGGTGCATTTAAATTATTCAAGAATTTGTTGAGGTCCCATCGCAGCCCGTGGGAAATATGCATGACTAGACAGAAATCTTCAAAAGATTAATGAACAACGATCTCTTTCTTAGAACATTTTACTTTTGCTCTACCTATTCTTCACGCCTTCCCAAAACTTTTCCAAAGAAGAGACCAGGATACCATGTCGTTCATAGGTTTAGACGCATAAAAATATTACCAGTTGTCTTGGACAAATTTACATATTTATATGAGTCTATAATGCTCGCGAGACATATTTGTAGAGTTTAATTAGCAATTATTGTGTGTTGCTCGATCACCTCAAGTTTTATGTGCATGGCACAACTTCTAAGATCATGGAAACAGATCTTGCTAATCGCGATCTCGATCACGTTCCGAGATTTCATCCCGTGGATATCTCTCCCTCTTGACGAAGGTCGTAAATGTTCTCTCTCTGGAAAAAGGTTTGGAAATCGCCAAGATCAGGCGAGAGACGACTCGTGTTCTGGACCCAGACATAATTCTTTACTGCTTCTTCCAGATCGAAATAAATATTCTGTCTTGTGGAATTTTTATGTCTTTATGAGAACTTTGTGCGTTTCCTCTGTTTCTGGTGGATCAATTTTTGCGTTATTTTTTAACTGTAATAGTATCTTGTGACAGAGAGAGAGAGAGAGAGAGAGAGAGAGAGAGAGAACAAACTAAGAGTACTTAAAAATACGCTAACAAAATTGACTTTAAAAAACTTTTATTTTTTACTTATTTTATATTATTTTTTGATACATTTCTTGTGTAAGAAAACTCTGCTAAAAATTAATAAAAATGCCGCAAATAACAAGTACGAACACGTAAGTAAAATAAGTTAATTTCGAAAAAAATTCCACTTTAATTGGCAGCTTGTCACGAAAATGTACAACTTGGAGAGTTGGCTACCCGGAAATGTGTTCAACAGCGAAGCGCTAATTCGATCAAAAGGTGTGACTAAACGACGGAGCAGTTTCCCTAGAAGAATAGAAAGGAAGAAGAAGCAGAAGAAAAAATAAAGAAAAAAGCCAGATCTCCTAACGAGAAAAAAAACGGGGAGCTCCTCGAGCGAGCACACGCACTCAGGCGAACACGCATGAGGCTCCGTTACGCGCATGCGCGCGTTGCAAGTTTTCATCTCCGTACGAGCGCGGGGCCCGGTCGCTCGGTACCGAAGCCACCGAGCAGTCCTGGCAGTCCCGCTGCTGGCTGTGAGGCTCCGTGGAGGGACGGGAAGGTGGGCCAGTCGTCAGGGCGGTGGGGAACGAAAGACAGTCAACGGGGTCCGCGTGCACTTAGCAGGCTCGCGGCGAAGGTACCAAAAGAGGGGGGGAGTGGAGAGCGGGTAGAGGGGAACCGCGACGGGGCCCGGACGGTCGAGTTCACTGCCGATGGACTCAGTAGCTCGTGAGGAGCCCGATGGTGGAGTTTCGTTCGACCCGTAGTGCTCGCTCGCAGTCGGAGCTAAAGATAACTGTAAATCCGCCGAGCGTGTGAAGTGACAGGATCAACCGCATGGACAGAGCGTACCGGAACTATCGGTCCAATCGATCAATGCTTATGCGCGCGAGTGATCAATCGCAAGTCGTCGATTGCGAGCGCTTCGGATTTAGCTTGAAGACGCTCGAGACCCCGCTATGTTTCCGTGAGGAACCTCTCTGGACGGAATGTGAATTTTTGGTCGTCGTGTTCGCGAGAAAAAGTTTCATACAGGACGGGTGGGATCCTCACGGTGCCAGGACGCGCAGTGGTCATCAAGCTGTCACGACCGAATCGACAGTCAGTGAACGAAGCTTCGAATTTTCTTTAAGTCACCCTCTCTTGCTTTAGGTCTCGGCCTCGAACTCGCCTCGTGCAAACTCGTCGCGGCTCCCGTGCGCGCCTCGTCGCGTCGCGAGCAACCTTGACTGTAGCTTCGCGGTCCGCGGAGCTCGCGCTCGACCGCGAAATGTAATGGAAGTGCGAGTGGGGTAGTAAATCGTGCGCAGCACCCAGCCTCACGATGCCGAAGATCTTCCTGATCAAGAATCGGCTGCACCAGCAGCAATTGCGACTGCTGGAGTCGCAGCATCTCGGCAAGAACGTATCACTCGGCAGCGCCAGGGACAACCCGCTGGACAGCTCGGCGCCGCAGCCGCTCAGTCTCATAGTCAATAAGGATCAATGTAAAGTGTTTTCCATCTGACTGGCAACCGACGTGATTTCGGCGAGTTTCTCAGGCTACTCTGTGTTCATTATCGCGACAGTTGCACCGATTGACGCAACGTTTCGAGACAACGGTTTCAACAAGTGCTTTCTTGTACACGTTGGAAACTCGTAGAGATGACACTGGTTTCGAATGCCGATATTATTGCTTTAATGCTTATTGCTTTAATGCGACATTGATGCTTTAACACTTAGTCTCTAAACTGTTTCAGGAGTTGTTTTTAGTATTTAAGATATTTCAAATTCTTCATGATTTCTCAGGCTTCTTACTTAACTTGAATGTGCACGTTTCGAAGAAAAAATATTGCCTATTTTATGCATCTTTTAGGATTTTAAGATTAAATCATTTAAATAACGTTTGTGCCAAGTTGCTCACGATCTTACAATTAGTCGCACTGTGCATCATTAAAGTGTATCGACATTTCTTCCTATTGAAACGTGAACATTCGATTAGGAAAAATATTTTCATATCCAATATGTTAGATGTAGGTCAAAGCAGGCCAATTTAACCATACCTCTGCCCTATGCCACATGTATGTAACAAGAAACAGTAGCACCGTTACTCAAATTGATGCAGCAAAATTATCGCGGAACGGACAATGCCATTCGCTTTATTATCGCCAATGTAATTACCCGTTCTTGCACGTTATGGATATTAGTGACACCCGTGAAAAAGATGCACGTACATACACGTCGTGCGCGAGAGGTGTATTAAATCGCAGTGAAAAGTGCAGCGCGCGCACACACGGGCGCATCATTAACTGAGGGAACGGATTAAAAAGGCGTAAGACAATTATCCTTATCTTTTCGGTGGTGCGCGTAGCAATTTGATATGCCGATTATCGACATTACCGGCGAGTCGTGCAAGAGCCGTTGCGTGCAAAATTAAGATACGGATCTCGACAGTTTAATCCGCAATGCGGCCCGCCGATAATTCGGCGGTCTCAGCCGGAACGCAAATGTAATATTGTAGCTTCCCTCTCGTCGAAGGGGTGCTCTCCTTTGCCACTCGATGTACCTGTCGGGCAAGTAAGAAAAAAAAAGAAAAAAAGAGACAAATAAGGGACGGGAAAAAGGGAGAGGAGAAGAACGAGAGAGCGGGAAGGAGCGAGGACCGCACCGAAATGTTACACTTCTGCTTCTGCAGGTGCAGTCGTCTCTCCGGGTACAGGTGCGATTGCAATTCACGTACCCGTTTCGGGAACGTTATCGCGCGACGCAGTTGCAAGCTTTTTTGGCCTTTGTGAATTCTTATGCGTGCACATTATGCTAAATTCTGCGTATCCTCTTTCGCGACTTGTTAATTTGGCAATTTGGCGGCATTAATTTGCAAATTCGACAGCATTCGTCACGACGATTCCCTTTTTTCTGGCGCTGGCAAAAGCTGGATTTGCTCCATTGTTTTAACCGACGATAGGATTTACGATGCGTTAATCAATATGTTAATATATTCGCAACGCGATGCTAGATGCAGAAGCTAGACGTCATTAAATTGTGAAGCGGCATCTTTTGACGCAGATTTATTTGAATCTTAAAATGACTATGGTGCTCGGTTCGTACTGGAGGGCGCAGGAATATCATCTGCAGATTCGTTTACAATTTATTTGAAACACCACATAATGCATAATAGTTTTATAATCTTTCCAGATACTTCCAAATAGGGATCCTATAAGGAGGGATCGCACTTTTTCCAGTTTCCGGTTTCCGATTTCCGGTTTCGAAACAAATGGCGCGACCAATAAAAAACGTAACCGCTTGTACCGATCCTATAGGATCCCTACTTCCAAAAGCCCTCCATGCGACATTTTTCGGTCCACGTGTCCACGTGCCCAAGAGCAGTTCAGCTCATCTCTCACAATCTCTCCCAGTGATTCATCCGCCAGGCATTTTCCAGGCGGCTTGATGTAATCAGCGATACGCAGTTACAGCATCGGGAAAAAGGGAAAAAAAAGAGAGATTGACGATTATCGAGTGACGACTGACCCCCGACAGTCAGCGCATTTGCTGTCCGCTGTAGCTGTGCATGCCACGTGCGGAGTTAATTATATGAATCGTCACTCTGTGCGGAACGTGCACACACGGGGATTGCGTAACGTGCTACGTTTACGTTGCCGCAAACGGTTTCGTTGGGAAACAACGGTCATTCCGTGGCTTCGTCAGCGCACAAGTCGACGAGAGACGGTAGAGTAATAACGGTAGAGCCCATGACGAAGGTCGTCCGTCAATTTCGCAATCGGGCGCGTGCAAAATATGTGTCCTTAGATGCTGTTTTTGTCTTCCCCGATAAAGTCCAGTAAAGTTCAGCAAGGTCCAGGTCGTAAAGGCTCCGCTTTTGATCCATGAAAAATCAAAGGCACAGGACAGTTTCAGGGCGGAATGTTTCAGAGCCCCAACGGCGTGGGTCGAAACAGCTTTGAAACGAAAGTCCATATAATACCTTACTCCGCTAGAATTGCCCTGTCGGTCCTAACGATTCCAGCCAATTCAGTATCTTTGGCCAGTAATCCGTTTAATTTCGGCGAAAGTTGCAGATTTATCTACCTACGAGGACTTTTCCTTTCAAATTCGCGACATGACCTTTGTCGTAAACATCTCCTCGTCTGTGGCCAGGTGCCATAAAAAAACTCAAATCGAAGCAGGCCGTATTGTAGGATATTACGCAATCTGAGTTTTCGTTGCTGCTGCTGCTGCTGTTGTCCTCAGGCAACCTAGCCGAAATCTAGACGGTCTAGAGATTGATCCGAGTTTCTTTTACAACGGTATAGTGCGTAGTAGGTGAAGGCTCCTGTAGTCCTAAAACTGGTTTAGAAAAGTGACCGGGGCGGCTTCTTCTTCATTCCGCTTGTTTCTTTTATTTCCTTTTTGGCATTCCCTTTCCTTTCGTTCTCTTTCGTATATTGCTCTTTACTTCACCCTCAAACCTGGCCCGGGAATTTATTTCTTTGTGTTTGTTCAGAAGCTTGTTGCTGTGTTGTTTTGTTGCAGTTTGTTGCTGCGTTCAGGAGCAAGTGATGCGCAAAATATAGTGTCGATGCCTTGCAACCGGCGATCACCGCGTGCTCCTCGGTTGCAGGTGCACCGAGCTCCTCTTTCTCCCTCTGTCTCTCTCTTTTCCTCCCTGCCGGTGCGCGCGCCGGTTTGCCATTAATTATACATGTTAATTAAACATATAAACGTGCATAACGCGGAAACGATCGTATTCTGCGTGCGTTCGTTCCGAGAATCGGTCGTCCTCGTTGTCGTCATCGTCGTCCTCTTCGTTGTCGTCGTCGTCTTGATGCCCCCGGCTATGTCCGACGCAACTGTCGTGTACTTAATTAACGCACCGGCGTCCAATTAAGTGATTTATCGTCCCCGAATTTAATGACTCACGTATAAATCGGCTCATTAAACGTACGTCATTTGGCAGCGCTCTTTCGCCGAGGCTTCGAGGCTTCGATTGAGACTCCAAGCGATTCGTTGCGGTAATAAATATCATTACTCCGCGCGAAGAAGAAAGAGATTTCCTCGCGTGATTAACCGGCCGGGAAATTGCGATGTTACGTAAACGCCGCCTTGCGACGGCACGTCTTTGCGTGTCGTCGTTCACCTTTTCTACGTTGACGAACGGAATCCAGACTGACGCACGTAGACGTGGCATATCCCGCGCCACTGGCGCGCGTATAACGTTTCCTGCGCCGTATATCACACAAGTCGAATATGCATGTGCGCACGCCTCCCATGCGCCGAGGCATTAAAGTTTCCGAGGTGCCTGGATGCCTGATCGCTGCGTGCCCTACCGAGCGGAGACTTTGATGCTCGCCTAAGCGATGCGTCGCGCTTCGATGCTAGGACAGGGACGAACTTTTCTTCCCACGATCGAATATTCTCATTCTCTTTGCTTTTCTCTAAGCTTTGAAAGTTGACCTGCTCGAAGTTAAAAGAACCTAATATTGAAAATTCGGGCGTTTCCTGCTGAAACGCTTCAAACGAAATTATTAAAATGTTTTTTAAAGAAGCGAAATGTAATTAAATGAAAAAAGTTTTAATTTATGTGAAAGAGGTTTTAATTTAATTTACTTTAATTAGTAATACGTTTGCGAACTGATGCATTTTCTCGTTTTTTAAAAATGGAGTTCTGTTTTGGACAGAGTGAAACAGTTTCTCAAGTTGCGAGCTGATGCATCTTCTCGTTTTATAAAAATGGCGTTCTGTTTTAGACAAAATGAGTTTCTGAAATAACAGTTTCCGAAACTCCTAGTTTCGGAAACTATTTTAGTCATGGAAACACGTCCTTTCTTATTGTGGAGATGAAATATACTTCCTCTTCCCACGTACGACCTTTTTGAAGGCCACCAGTGAAGACTGGACAAAACAGCATCGTTTGTCACGAGTCTCACGTTTCTCTCGTTCTCTTTCAGAATCATAAGTTACGATGCAAATAGAATAGAACCGAGTTACGGCGAATAACTGTTCTAATGGCGCAATCTTGGGCGCACCATTCTTGCGGATTCATGGCCACGACCTCAAATGGCGACGGTGGATCACTTCTATTTCGTGAATGCTAATGAGTCTCGCAAGTTATATTTGGCACGGCTGTGTTAGGCAACTGGAATTCCGCCCGTCCGTTAGAGCCGGGAGGAAACCTTCGGTTTCGCGCGAAAGTTGCGCAACGCAACGCGAAGGCATAAAATCCGCTGTCAGTGATCTCCAGCGGTCTCCGCGACGGCCAAGGCGATCGCGCTGGCATTAGAATCTCGTCGTGGCACGCAGCGACGAGCGGTGGGGAACGCACAGAAGGACGCAGACCGACCGGGAGTTACTGACTAGAAATTCAACGAAGAATACGGAACTCCTCACGTTCCCCGCTGACTTTAATTTACCCCAAATTTACTGAACTCTCACGGACCCGTAATTAATTCGTGATTGTCATGCTACGGATTCGTTGTACGGTTTCATATAAATGATGCGCTGAAATATTTGTCAGACTTAGAAAAAGAATTATGAAGAATTGTCGTTTTATGTAAATTATATGATTGGAATTTTTATTGAACTTTATAACGGAGAAGATGTCCCAACTCTGTTTCAGGTATTTTTATTTTTATTCGCTGGTGCACCGTGAGTTTTAAAAGTGTTGTTTCCTTTCGAGATGGAGTGAACGGTGGAGAGATTCATTGATATAAAGTTATGAAATTCTATTAATTAATTTCCAGTCTTGTTTTTATATGGGTATAGCAAGAAAATATTCCTGCTACGCAGACGTCATGCAAGTAAACCGTATGCGCGGATTATGTTAACCGGTCATAATTATTTTCTTGCCCCCTAATTTAATCACTGAATATTATTCACCGAAATCGAACCAGACCAGACGGGTGCTAATAATATCGCGATTCGAAAACAATTTATAATTATAATTTATAATCTAACTGGATATGCAGTTTATATTATTATTGTTTTCATTTTATTCCAGTGGCGGAAAGATCCACGCTATTTTTAGCGCGGATCGCACGTGCGGGTATTACACCTTTCCGATTTTTTACCCGCGCCTGCGTATGCGATTCTCATTAATCGCGGAATCATTAAGAATGCGTTTCTCGATCGCGCCGTCGTTCTGGATCAAAGCCCGGGCGACGAGCTGCATTTCGCGGACGCGCGCGCGCGCGTTTTATGCAATTGCGGTGCGACGCACGCTCATGCTCATTCCACTTTAGTCGCTAGCCACACCAAAAGAGGATCGCACTGTCGCCGTGTGCGTGGAATGCGTTAAATTCGACGCGGCGAAGGGAGCCGGCAGGGCCGGCGCGACCGGCCGCGATTGGTCGTTGCACTCCGCGTCGCAGGATGACATCGCGACTGACTGACCGTGCTAAAACGTTCACTATCATCCGTTTTGTATTGTTTGTGACGCGACACGGGCAAAGATCGTCCCCCATGCCGTTGTTCGACGTAACGTATTTGCGTACTTTTTGATTACGCACGAAGAGTTATTCGCTGGATAACTGTGCGTGACGTCACGAACAGTCACGACGTATCGCACATGCAAACGCGCATTGACATTTGTTACAAGATTGTTTCTGAGATATTTCAACGAGGAGAGATTTTTTTCTCACCTTTCGACAATCAAAGTTACGATAAATTTAATTGATGATGATGATTGATCCACGTGTCTGATATTAGTCGGAATTGTCTGTAAAATATTCCAGGAAGTCAAAAAGTCTTAATCTTTTCAACAATTTGGAGATAAAGTTGGTGATGAGTAAAAGTAATATTTTCCAAATTGATTATGTTATAATACTTGCAAAGACGATATTTTCTAAAGAACACAACACTTTCAAAGAGTTAACGTTTCATGAATTATAGTGATAAGTCACATACGAGCCATAAATTCCAAGTGAAAATGGCCTTGTCAATTTAGCATCAGAACTATAGTTCGTTTTTACTGGATTAAAATTTGAGATCATATATTACATATTATCTACAAAATTGAAAAGAATGTAAAATAGATATTTTTATATGAAAAAATTGTTCAATAAAACCAGTATCGGATTACCGTTATTTCCAGAAATACTACAACTTTGACATTTTGTATACGGTTCACTTAGAACTACAAATGTTTAAAAATACTTCTTCTTTTATCTCACCCTTAGACGTTAGAAATCTAGCCTGTTTAATGATTCCACTATTAAACCTTAATGGAACAATAATGGAACATTTTATCTAATTTTCTTCTAACGTTATTTTTTCATTAATTAAAACGGCGGGCATTAATTAATGTCAGTTTTGATTAAGTTAACTTTCCGTTTTATTACTTCAAGCCAGTCCGACGGTCTTAGCGGCTGAGTGGAGCCACAATGCTCCAAGAAATAAAAAAGAATATTCGCTTGGAAAAGAGCGTCGTGCGTGCGTATGTACCGCGCGTTCGTAGATAAATACTGTTACATCCAGTGCACATACGAGCTTTAACTGTCGTTGACACGCGGGTAATCGCGCTCGGTGACGCGCACCTGTTGCAAAGGCTGGTACACCAGGATGTGCAGTCATCGCGACGAATTACAATGCAACGCCCGTAAGCTTCGCGATGCGTGCATGCATGTCTAATCGTACGTACGTACGTACGTGTGTATGTACGTGTGCGAACGGCATAGGGGTACGCGGTGTCTTCGCCGGGTACCGTGACGCACATTGGAAAAAAGATGGCGCAGAATTAGATATCCGAGCAAACGTGCGACTGTATTCAGAATCATAAATATTGTATTTTGCGACTTTAGTACGAGCACAAATGTTCGTACAAATCTTTCACAATTCAGCTATTTGAAAATTCTTCCTATTCCGAATTATGAATCGCATTTTCGAAACCGCCGTCTTCCAAGTTACCATTTTTGCGCGTGCTTTTCTTTAGACATTCAAAAATCTCCAATTTACTTTAGGCATGATTCTTTAATCACGAAAGTTGCGTGAGGGTGAATTTGGACACCGCCCTCCCCCTGTCTTTCTCTCGCCCCTATCCTCTCGTCGCCCTATAAATTGCGCGAGGGAGTACGTTCCTGCTTGACGCAAATCTTGCGGAACACCCCGCAGACACGTACGTCGAGGTCCGCTCGAAACGACACGGACTCCGCATCGTGCGTGTGAAACAGGTTCGACTCGTCGAGAGGGCCGCAGGTACACTGTACGCGTATGTACGTGCGCGTTGCTTTGTGACGCGTACGCACCGACACGCGCAACAGGTACAACTCACACGCACCCTGGGCCGCGTCAGTGTGCGCGTTCACGTACACACATAGAGGCGCGGCAAGTGTACGGCGACGGCTAATGGCGCAAGAGGGGCCGTGACCGAAATTCTTTCCGAGCAAGGGGGCCAAGTGCAGAAGAGAACACTCGGCGCCGATAAATCTCGCTTCGCGCGCTAGGCGCGAAGTCCAGTATCGTGCCAATAGCGATTAATTCATAGCGTGGAATCGTCGCGAATGATGACGATGTTTCCTTCTCTCATCACGCATCAATGCGGATTGCGATCGATATTTTGCTGTCGATCGCTAAATGTGGGCGTGTGGACTCCAAAGAGAGAATTGATTCGCTTAATCAATTCAAATCAGCGCTTAATCCGTCGTCACAATACTCCTGATTGCAGCACTGCGTTCGCACTTTTTTGCTGCAGATTTCCTTTAACTCTGTTTATTATAAAGAAAGAGAATACATTTCTGTCTCTTTTCTTCTCTTTCTTTTTTTTCTTTCTCTCTGCATTTGAAATAGATAATTTTGCGCTTTATGTAAGCGTATGAAAGAGTCGTTATTTTCAAATAGTCTTTTTGTGTGATAGATATGGTAGTCCGACAACGATCGGTCGAATGACATCGCTCAGTCGCGACGATCTTGCCACGGTCTCTGATTGCGTCTATCTGTTTAAAAAAGTTTCGATAGAAATGAGAAGGCCAAGGTTTTGTCTCTGCCATTTCCCTTGGTACTATTTATTGTTTAACTAGAAGGAAAGGAAATTATTGTATTAGCATTATTTGATTGAAATTTAATTGTACAAATTAATATATATATACATACATAATATATATATATATATATTAATTATTATATATTAATATAGTTATAGTTAGTTAGTAATATAATTAATTAATACAGTAATTATTAATGAATATTAATATTTGCAACGTTTGATGAAATCATTTGCTTAACCTGATGTATCTTGTTGATAAGAATTACCATTTCCATGCGCTCGACTATTCTGTTTACATTTTTGATATTTCTATGAACAAAAGTGAGTTAAATCGATTTATAATCTCTAAGGTAATTGGGTACATTATATAATACAAATGCGTTAAGAAAAACGCGTTATACAACCATTGAGTCATGTGAATAGTTGTACGTCTAACTTAAGAGTTAACGATGATGCGCGTGTAATGTTTCTCATGGTGCACAGCAGAATATTAATTGTCATATTTGTCATCGCCTCTGTCAAATTACTATTGATGAGGTTTCTGGACAGTCCAACACTCTAGACAATCTGTTATGAAGGAAGTAGTGGAAGAAGAAAACAAGTCGACAAACATCTCGATTTTTAATTCCGTGTCCGCACACCACTTATCGCACGATAATAATCTCGAAATAATTTGCTGGTGGTAAAATTAAACGACAGTTTGTATTTTTTCTTCCTCTTTCCCTCTCTCTCTTTCTTTTTTCCAGAAACTATATTGATCGAATATTAAGATATTCTCTACTAAAGGTAGTCATAAAAATTAATTGGAAAGAGAAACTCGATAACAGATTATCACAAATAAACAATCGATCGGATATCAAAATATTTTTAATTACTGCAGGAAGAAGAGAGAGAGAAAGAGTTTGGAGAAATATTTAATAATAAATTCGAGAAGTATCGATAGTCGATTTTCACACTTGGTTGCATTTCATCGTGTCGTGGTATCGGTACCGCTTTGTCCGGTACCACTTGCACGAGCAAAAGTACCGGGCAGCAGTGCACTTTCCTTCAAGACGCAATCCCCACGAGCAGAGCGGTCATATCTTGGCATTGTGCGAGCTCTGGCATCACGGGGACACGCTTGACCGGTCACGTTGGAGCCGCACCGGTCTTCCCCCATCACCGCACCACCGATCGCCTCCTCCACCATCGCGTTCTCCCTTCGCCGTCGCTCCTCCGCCACGAAACGCCGCGGTCGGCGATGATTTTTTTCTCACCCGCGAGACTTTTCACCGAGTGCCAAGGTCAGGCGAGAAACGCCGTCGTCGTCATCGTCGTCGTCGGCTAACGCCTCGATCTTTCAGTCCGGCCGTAGAGAGGATTCTCTCTGAAGCGTGGCGCTATCGAGATGTGTTGTAGATGCGCGCGGCTGCATAGATTTATGCGCGCGGGTTGTATGTGTGCGTATGTGTGTGATGTATGTGTCCTGCAGCTTCTAGGAAGCGCAGAACTCGTATGTGCGATTACCTGCGATTCGATGCGTTTGATTTGCCGGCGGTGGAACACGCTCGGGCCGGCGGAAACCACGACGGGGAAACATCGTGCGCGCAAGTGAACCGACCGCGATTATCGATGCCGATAAAGACCGGATAATTTGGGGATGATAAACCGCAAATCGATAATCCGGACCCCGACAATTTGCCTCGAAATTAGTCCGCGGAGCGGACCGAGGGTTGCGCGCTCGCCGCGATCTCGGAGATAACGTAAATTGAGTTAAAGTACTAAACCGCACGTATGGCTGTGTGTATGTACGTGTGCACACTGACTCATTGCTGCGAGAAGGAAACATCCTGGACTTCGATGACTATCTGGAACAACTATTCATTCCGATATTGAGATTTCATGGAAATCTTAGATACCAATGAGTCCGCTGCACGGAGTCCGCTGGAAACGAGCAGCCGTTAGTCTACTAGAGCCATAGCTGAATGATACACTATTACACAATAAAAAATAAAATGTTAATTTTAACATTTTTTGCATGTCCCAGAAAGTCCACTCTAAATTTTAAGTTAAAGTAACTCATTCGTCATATGTTACTTCTTGACAAACTAGAAATGTTAAGTAATTAACACAATATTTTACATTTATTTTTGTTATTGTAACTTTAAGTGTGATGTAAAAATAACATACAAAGTAATTGAAAACTACATGGAAGAGAAGTTACAATAACTCATCAGAAAAGTTGATAGAACATTTTCGTTCATACAATATGAACATTTACTTTTTATGTTATATTAACACATGATAGTAATTATTTCAACTTAAATTATTTTTGATAGAAACATTTATTTTTAGTAAATTTGATTATTTTATATGTCAAAGTTCATGATTATTTGAAGATTTACTTTAACTTCTTTTAGAATGTTAAACTGACTTTGTGACGCGTTGATTGTTTAAAATTATTGTGTTAAAAGCATTTCAAATAATATTCCATTTCTAAGAGACATACACAAAATGTTAAGTTATGAAGTTAACATTAATGTAACATATAAAATTGTTATAAAAATAATAACATATCAGTTGTATGTTAATTTTACATTGAAGTAGTAATCAAAACATGGCAACACAAGAAAATTTTAACATATGGACGCACAATTTTTAACGGTGTAGAGACGACATTTGCAGCGATATTAATTTTTTCCTCGCAGAAAAAGTTTTAATTAATTTTTTTAATTTTAAAGTTGTAATTAATATTAATTACATATTAAACATCATTTCTGATTAGTTGCAGTCGTCTTTTGACAGCCTATTTTTCGCCAAATTGCTTGAATCTAATTGCATCAATATTGCCACAAGCTTGCCTCAATATTGCTGCAAGTCTGTTCCAATATTGTTGCAAGATTACCGCGTTTGGTGTCGCGGGCGATTCGTGCCGGATCGACGGCAGACTCGAGGATAATACGCACGCATACATTGTTACCCTGCACGCGTCCATTACGTAAAGCGACCAAGTGGCCGCGTATACGGTGTCACCTTGCTGTCCGTGCGACGCGACTTCCCAACCCACGCACGGTACCGCTACGCAAACGCTACACAGATATCGCGCCGGTCGGAGCGGACGCGCGCGTATCGCGTATAGGGGACGAAGCGGACTTCCTCGCGACAGTGTTGCAACGAGTTCTGAATCAATTTTATCTTGATATTTTGATAATAATCTACATTTAAAGTATCTTGACAGTCACATATGTAACAGTTTTATATGATTTTTAAAATGATACAATAATATTAACGAAATATCCCCGAAACGGAAAGCAGCAGAAAAAGGCAGAAGAATTATATTTTGAAGAGTGAGAAAATTGGAAAATTTTTCAAAAAGAATTTTAATAATTATTTTTTGATTCTCTCAGAAAGTATATATATACTTCTACATGCATATAATATAAATATACATCGAGGTGAATGCACAAATGTCGGATCACGTAGCGCAATTTCTAGATCGAGGCTTGGCGCAGCAGAAACGGATCGGGGATCGGGCTCGCGATGCGGAGATCGTGCTGCAGCAACCGAGCGAGGTCGGCGCGCGGGTTCGAAGAGAGCCCGACGTGTATGAAGTGCCCGGATCGCGACCGCACAGCTTCGCTGGCAAGATCCTGTTGCAGGTTCTCCCGCGGCCGGCGCGATGCGGACGGTGCATCGTCGGCAGCCGTTGCAGCCTTCGTAATACTCGCCGAGAAACATATCTGCTCGATCGAACGAGCCGAGCCACGGCTTAGCCGACCTACTTACAGCCCGACCGCTCCCTGCTCTCCGAGTCCTTTTTTCCAGATTTTTCCTTTCCTTTCGGGCGGTTAACGCGCGCAGCTCGCCCGAGCCATTTAACGCCGCCGCCGTTTATCGCGCTTATCTGCATACGAGACCAGAAAACAATGTGTTGGACGATGAAGTAATCGACGAGCTGCGTTACCGCACGTGCATGTGTATGCGTGTGCTGTGCACGTATTATACGTACACGGCCGGCGTGAGCGAACTCACGCGGGATTTACGGGTCGCCGTAAACGTCATGGGGCGGGTGTTTTATCGCCGTTCTTGAGAAACCGTTGGTAACAGAGTTGATAGGTCGAACGGACAGAAGAGCGAAGGCTCCGGAGAACGCGCACCACACCCCGCGTTCGACGCTGAAGCCGAGTGCGTAACGCCGCGCGGATTCCCCGATCGTACCGGGATAATATCGAGCGCAATTGTCGCATTTGTATGCGCGACGTGCTCGTCGGCGAGCACGATTAGCGCTCGAGAAGGAACGTACGGGCTTTACCTGTAGTCGTCAGTCTCGGCTTCGACGTTAAAAGCGATCGTCCGACTTTTACTAGAACCTGTCATCGAGTAACAAGCGTGTTCTTCAAGTTAGATGAGCTATGGTATGCATACCGCGACGTGATGCAGTAGCAGATATCGGTTAAGGAATACGATAGTTTAAATGTCGTACACGAAAAGAATTTTTCTGAGGATTATTGGCATTCGTAAACCGAAAGGAATATTTTTTGATCATACTTTGATGCAGATCAGTTCAAATATATCAATAATTGCGAAATTATACGTAGAACACGAGATAATAAAGGATAAAGATAATAGAAATTATACACGTAATTAATCTTAAAATATATGAGATGTATAAATATTTTATTATATCTACATAATTAAAAATATAAGAATAATTTTAAAAAATTGCCAGGAAATATGAGAGATTCCGCGTGCACGTGATAAATTTGTGATAAACGGCATATTACAAAAATATTTATTTAAAGTCGCTGATTAATTACTGCGATACATATACATTATACAAGCAGATATGTTAATTTTTGCAGCTTCTGGCATATTCAAGAAAAATTCTATTCGTGCGGGTTTGATGGGCGCCCGGCCCTCAATGGCAACGACCTCTAGGTCTCTCGTATCAGGAAGTGTACTCCACTCGTTCCAGCGCGTGCTCCCGCGTTTCGCTTTGGGAATTGTGAGGATTCAGTCGTTGCGCCGAGCCGGGCATCGATCTTCCCCGCTCGATCGCTCCGCAGGCACTCCGTTCCGCGAACGAGCGCATTCGTCTTAACGCTGCTTCGCGTCGCTTCGCCTGATACGCCGTATCTTCGCCTATGAGAGGCAGCCGAGGCGATTTCTTCGGTAACTACCTAACTGCTCCACGCGATGTTTCCTCGCGTCTTCTTACATTCATTTCGCCGCATCTCAGCGGTGCCAAGATTCTTCTTCATTAATCACGACCTCGATAGTAGAAGGAACTCTTATTTTTTGTTCTTGTTGTTAAAGCGGCCAAGGGTACGCGACGTCTCGACAGTTTTCCAGAGATAATGGATGAGTTTGGAAAAATAGTGTTCTTGCTTTTTGCTTGTACGTCTGCGTTTTACATATCGCTGTTGTTGTTGTTGATGATATTTGCAAAATGGAGCTGTGCAACGAACCGCACTTCGGGTGCCGATTTACCAGGATTTCCGTACCGTTTCCTCTCGACCCTCTCTGCATCCGATCTCTCCTCCTTGTCTTGTGGCTATTCCGCGAGCAAGCCCGTCTCTCGATTCCGACTCGATGTACCGGTTCTCGTTTCATTTTCTCCCTCTCTTTCTCTTTCTTTCCCTCTTTCTCTTCGATGAAGAGAAAGACCGAGGAGCAGAAGGAAAAATGAGAAGGAGAGAAGGACAGCGCGGTCGAACGAGGAACGGGAGGGAATCGGGCGGAGAACGAGCGCGATGGAGAACTTGGGGGCGGGAGGGGGGGGGAGGGAAAGGGAAAGAGACGGAGAATCGAAGATAGGCAAAGAGCGTACATCGGTACCCCGATCACGACGATCGCGCCGGTATTTATAGCGCGGCCGAACCTGTTAGGGGGATTTGGTTAGAGGGACTCACGCACTCACGCATGTACGCGTGCGGCGCGGTTCTCCCCGGATTCCGCCCGAAGGTTGCCCAACAAACGGAATCGCCATTTTGTGGTGCCTCGCTGCGCCCGCAGCGGAGTTGCCTTCAGGGTTCTCCGGGCTAGTGACGCAAGAAGGGGATTGCGTAAAGACATCGTTAGGCGCCTCTAACTCGCAGTTTCGGGGCCCGAGATTTTCGCCACCGCTGATTTCTGAACCCACGATCGACCCTTCGTCCCTCCCTCTTCCCCTCCCTGCCCCTCGACGTCCGCGAGATGGAGGATACCGTAACGTGGGATTTAAATCTCTCGCAATGCCGCTTCGAGCCTGACGCGCGTCTCGGGATTGGACAATCCGCGGAAGATTGTCCTTTCTTTTCTTCACTGTATTCTCCATAATGCACGTGACCTCGGTAAAACTTTGCGGCCTCGCGATTGGTTTCCTGGTTGTCGCTCCAACGACGTATAATTGCGCGACGCAGTGTCCTCGTGCTCCATCGGCGAGCCAGCAAGTCGATGTCGAAGCCTGTGCACGTCGCGGTGGCCAGCGGTCCCCTTTCAAACTAAAATAATGCACTATACTGCAACAAAAAGAAACAAGAAACTAATCCACTCTTAAAAAAGTCTGCTTAAAGAATCGAATCATTCAATTATTTAATGGAATGGTACATTATTGGTATCATCAACATTACCGACAAATGAATTCGATAATACTTCTCGTCCTATTCTGTATCCTCCAATCTCGTCTATTACCTCAACAATTTCGTTAACGAAAAAATAATAATTTCATAAGGACAATTTCTCGCGTCTAACGTGGAAGAACGTGGGCGACCCTCAATCTTCATCGCGTCCAATCTTCACCGGCCATTACGGCGACATCGAAAAACGCCGTTGCGATCAGTTGTCGCTGATCACCATTATTATCATAATTAAAAACGATCGCACACGTGGGCGTACCGCGTGCGCGTCTGAAAGCGCGCAGGACATTTCCGCGCCGCCGGGAATTAATCGCTGCGGGGGACAAGCGGGCGGTATCACGTACGCGCGAAGGACGCGCGAGCGTACGGAGCGGGGGTGCCGTGCCGCGGCATACGGCACCTACGAATCTTCAAGGTTGCTCGTAAATTCAGCGACGATGGCGGAGCGGGCCAACCGCCACGCTCGTGACCGTCCGCGTCCTCACGCATTACGTATGCCGGGGTCCCGCCGGTATTGAGATTCAATTCTCATCGGCTGTGAGTGCCGCCGGACCGCGCGAATGCAAGCCCGCGTCGCGCGGGCTGCGAGAGGACCGCCGCGTGAACCTTGAGAGTGGGAAGCTCCCGGCACGTTCTGGCACGCACGCGTACGCGCGATCGCATAAAGAGCAAAGAAATGCAGGAACGATTGTTTATCAGTAGTATGCAACCGATCGGGCGGTGCAGCAATGCAGAAAAGCGATTCTAATAATTATTTATCATCATTATTTTATGCGCGTCGAAGATAAACGCACGAAATGCGACAGAAATTATGCAACAGCCTAACGTCCATCTGTTGCGCACGTCATGCGAGGTCCATGCCTCAGAAAACTCTCGGGGATTGCTTTAGTAATGATGAATGAAATTTAATCGTGATTAAATTATTGCCGAGATGATTGTTTGCTTGGTAGAGAAGCTAACTGTTGTAAGCAAATCGTACAGCGAAAACCACACCGCGGAAATAGAAATGGGTCAATAAGGTAGATAATGCGAATTATTGAATCCTGAGGGCGCAATCAGCCAATATATAAAGAGCGAAGGAGAGATAAGCGGGGAGAGCGTTAGGAGAAAGCAAAGAGAGTAATCGAGGTAAAAAAGGGCGAGCGTGTCGTCGGATAAAGAAAAAGTAAGGCGAGCGTGCCGATAAACTAATTAATATCACGGTGAGCGTACCGGTGGACAGATCAAGTAAGAACAAGTGTGGCGAGCGTGCCCTAAGTGCGGAAGTGCCGCCTAAATACCGTCGAAGCAAGGAATAAATATAACCGTTGTTACCATTATCGTAAATTATTGACTATTGCCATCCTGAAATCCAACGAGACCTCACACTATGAACATGTGCGGAATATCGTTGCTGATACATGAAACATTTTTCTGCAGTTATATTTGTTCAGCGAAAAGTGGACGTTTCAAAGCCGGAAGTCGGGGATGTGAGGAAAACAGGATTAGTTGAGTGACAAACAGTCTAGGTTGGTCTAGGTGCACATGTGCGCGGTGTAAACTAAGAAGAAACCTTATTGATGTTTTCTCTCGTTTCTTTGATGTTTTCGACTCGTCTGTGAAGTCTTTTTAAATTGATGTCAGAAGTAAAAACACACACGTAAATCATATTCTCATACATTACACGCTTTAACAAGCTAGGTTGCTTGTTAAACCAGACCTGCGAGACGTAGAATGAAAAAGACGACAGACGGACAGTGTTTCTTGTAGATTCATAATTGATAAACGTCATTCGATTACATAGACCCCGCAGTACAGTAGTTACAAGACTGAATTATGCAATCATTTATTGACAAAGGTAAAGCGAGCTTTAAAATACGATCCATCTCGCCGAAGCAAAAAAGAAGCAAAGATTCGAATGCTTCTTAACATAATTTGTTATAGATGAAAAACGTTTTTATAATTTTGCTCAACAAAGGGAATCGCCATTTTGTGATGCCTAACGATAAAACTCTGTATCTTAAATCAAGGAGCTACCAGAAATCAAGGAGAATTTATTAACTACTTTTATAATGATCAATAATAAATCTGTCTGTTTATATTATATATTTTTATTAATTAATTTCAATAAAAACAAATTTTCGACGACTGAACTGGCAAAATTCGTTTATTAGTTCACAACGTTTCGACCATATGGGTTGTGATCCTTTTCAAGTGAAAGCTAATATGATAGTCTTATTTTTGATCCGAGACAATAGAGCAACCTTGACATGAGACCATCTCGTGTTGTTTGTCTGTGTTCGTTATTCCGCCAGTATCATCCGTTTGATACGGACGTGTTGGTTAGCATGTTCCAAGACTTCAAATGATCTTCTTTGTAAATTTCAATTTATTTGTAAGTAAATTATTTCTTTTTACGAATTTTCGTTGTAAAATTGAGAGTAAATTAATTAAGTTTGTGTGGTTTGTAGCTTTCACTTGAAAAGGACCACAACCCATATGGTCGAAACGTTGTGAACTAATAAACGAATTTCGCCAGTTCAGTCGTCGAAAATTTGTTTTTATTGAAATTTCTTATTACTGGCGTACACAATTATAATTTGTGATTTAATAATTAATTTATTACTAACAGACCGCGACAAACCTGATGATGACCGTGCGACAAGTCCGGAGTCCTTGTCCAGTAGCAGTCCTACACACTCGCCACTACTAAAAAACCTACCAGTTACTCCGAAAAATGCTACGATCAATACGCGTCCCCGAAGATTCTTCTCCAGTATTCTCAACGGAGAGTCGTACGGTAGCAGACTTCATGTGCTGACCCGGGCGGAGCGGAAGGATTACAGCAGTCCTCCGATAGCTTCGGATGATCCACCCAAGGTCTTGTCCAAAACCGAGTCAGAGAAGGTCATCCTCCCGAGGCCGGAGACCCCACCGAAGGCGCCCCATGTGGAGCCGCCTACTAGGGTCTCGGTTATTCAGAGGGTACCACCGCAAAGTCAATCTACTTCTCGGAAGGAGGAAAGTAAGAGCAAAGTCGAGATCGAAAAGGTCGATGAAGTACAAGATCCCGGTCCAGTACAGGTATTACCAGATTGATACTTTTGCTCTACTACTTTATCTCACAGTACCTCACAGTGTATCAGTATCTCATTAGTGTCATTAGTATAGTCTCAACTGGATTATTGTTGCTGTATTTTCACGGACATAACGCACGAGCAAGACCTTTTGTTACAAAGATCACTCACGGAAATAGTTAGACGTTCCTTTAGATTCACTGTAGCTATGACCCAAACTATGGAACCAAATGCCTTACGAAATTAGATTTGTCTCTTTCTTAAATGTATCAAAGCTAAATTTTATGATGTACTCTTACAATGTGGATAGCTCTTTGTGAACTCTGTCGTGCTCTTGTTACTTGTGCTTGTTGTGCTTGTTGACACCTGCTAGGTTTCATAAATAGTGCTCCTTTTTTTAACACTATGGTCACTGACACTATGAATAATGCGCTTATTCTTATCTTTATCTCTATTTAATTTTATGTGTATATATTTCTTCAATTTTATTATTATTTTCTGTCTATATTACTTTTTGTCTCTGTGATATTTACTGCGTACATTTATTAGCTTTTCTTTTTTGATTAGTTTATTATATTCTTTCTTCTGTTATTGACGTTATTGTATTAATGATATGCATTACTTTTTTGAATTTCTTTAATTTTGTTATATATTTGATTTATTGTGTGTAGTTTTTCTGCGCTTAAGGGAATACAATTTGCCGTTGAACCGATATATTTAATGTTGACTGAAATTTCTTTCTTTCAAGTCTTACTAATAAATATGCACAGAACTTAATTCTGGTCCTCATCAGGTGCGAAATTACATCAACACGCGTGTATCTCTCCACAGCACAAAATGTCACAGTGATATCAATGTGATCAATATGATATCATATTGATATCACCGTGACTCCCTTTGCTATGGGGGTCGTAATGCATTTATTTTCATTATTGCCAGTTGAGGTCAATTATAAAGTGATTTTATAGCATGAAAATTTTAGTAACACCACACTTACATACCGCACCACTCTTAATTAAACATGTACAGAAATCACGAAGATCTTGGATGTGTGTCCGTAGAGGGAGTGTAGAGGGTCCTGTTATTAGATCCTGTTATTAATGCAACTCACAATCCTCACACATGTATTATGCATGGTGATCAGGTAGGCAAGAAGGGTGAGAAAAATATTGCATGGTATTACGCGTAACACGCGCCGTGTCGGTGTTCCGCCTAGCTGCACCACATTCCTCGCACAATTACTCCCCGAATGCACATTTAACATCCCCAAGTAGAGAAAGAGAAACTGTAAATCACTGATCGCGACAACTGACAATTGATAACGACGCCGGTATTAATTACAGGAGCAGCCCATAGATTACGCGGTGCCGAAGCGCAAGGAAGAAGATGACGAGAAGGGTCGTGATGGTGCTTCGGTGTCACGCAATATTGGCAACTCCATCGCACGGTCCCTGCTGGCGGTCAAATTGTCCGGTTCACAGGTGGTACAGGCGGCTTCACGGCACTCTGATGGTTCTTCCGGAGGCAGTGGTAATGCTGGCAGTGGTTCCTCAGCATCATCGAACAATGGAGGTGGCGGCGGAGCTATGATCAATGGATGCAGTAGTGGAGCGATGATCGGATGCGGCGGTGGCGGTGGTGGCGGTGCCGTGGGTGGTGGCGCGGGTGCGGGCGGCATGCCTCCCGGTGGCAACGGGGGTCGCGGAAACTACGGGCCCAGCTCACCACCGACGGGCTCCCTGCCGCCGTTCTATGAGTCGCTGAAGGGCGGCAACAATCTTGCGAATTTTGCCAATCAGTATAACAGCGCTCAAGGTACCGTATCATGTCGCTACGCTCTTATTCCCCACATTTGTATCATTGTTTCTTCTTGATACTGAATCCTCATAATCAAGTAATTTCCTGATTTGTCCATTTCATCTCTGTTTCAGGAAATGGATATCTCACACCGTTGACGGCGGTCGGAATCGAGTGTGATACCGGCCAGCAGGACGTCAACTCGCAGCACGCGCAGTACAACGCGCAGGAAGGCAAGCAGTACTCTTTACTGCAAAACGTGTGCGCGAACGTTTGCGCCTCTTACGGCCTCACGTTCAAGGAGGAGGAGGAAGAGTTGGCGGCATACAAGATTCAGACGAACGATCTGCTATCTGGTCAGTACGGCCCGTACGATGTCACGGACGCAGGTATGATGGTGGACATGGTGACTGGCGCAGTGATGGACCCTCTGCAGTTCACGGCGGCGACCTTGACCTTTAACTCGCCACCGGACCACACAGCGTTGCTGGAGAGCCTCAGCGACGCCGCGGACCTTCTGCTGCCGAGGTTGCAAACCGAGGACGGCGGCAGTGACCTTCTGGAAGAGTCACTGCACTCGCCCGCGTCAACCGGCAGCAGCGGAACCGGTCAAGACAGCGGTCAGATGACCACTCCCGTCGAACCTAGCGTTGATCCTTTCCCCGAGCACAGCATAGCCTTGACCAGGGGTTTCGATACTAGGTAAGTGTGGCGGATGCCGTGAGAACTACTTGCTCGCTCGTTCACACTGAACTTACGCCGAGGCTGATCGAAAACGACGACGTGAATTTATTGGTACGCACAAGTCCAATAGAATTCGAAGAGGGATTTGCCTGTTCACAGACACTACACGACTCCGCAACACTTCAATGCGTCCAAACTCTCGGGGTTGAGCTACGCTGCAGGTGAATCCAGTTACCAGTCCCTGCAGAAGGAACGACCGGAGCTCGCTTTACACGTTAATCAGAATCATCAGCATCAGCAGAATCAGCAGCTGCAGATACAAGTGCAGCTGCAGCAACATCAGCAGAAGCACCAGACCGCCGCATCGCCGCATCAGCAACAACAGCAATCTCAACAGCAGCAACAGCAGCAGCAGCATCAACAAGGTTTACTGAGTCCTGGATTGAGCTTCGCTGGTAATGGTGAGTTCTTTCAAACTCGCTTTCATGCCTTTGCCACGAATATTAGCGAGGCGCTTTTACAAAATTTTTACTAAGTTTTTACAGGAACAAAATACAACTGTTCGATTGTTTGAACTGTTCGATTTTTTGAAGTAGGTACACATTAACGTTATTATTCTGGGATCTTGAAGGTTTAGAACTGGATTCCGGTAGCAGCGTGGGCGGAAGTCTACCCAGTCCCGGCACAACCAGCTGTTCCCTGGACGGAACATCATCCGGCACCTCTCCGTCGTGCGCTCTGGCTGACAGCCACGCACACAGTCCAGTCGTGTCACCCACAGTCGTGAATGCGGCCCAATCTTCTGGTGGAGCAGTCAGCGAACCTCATATCTCGCAACGGGTCAGTGTACTTCAACAAAGGGTAAGGACCCAAATTGATCCAGGCAAACGCATATCTGTTCGCATCGCGTTATTAGATTACCGCCGCCGGAAGTGGGATTGGATCGAATCGATCGTCGATTGATTCGATCCTGTTTATCCAGACCTACTCGCGACAAGATAATCCATGACTCGTCGATATTCTAGTTAATTCTAGAAGATACATTCTCACTTTGACATGAATAAAGTGGATCTTTGGCTCCCACTCTCGCGCATCTATTATGCAATGTCAATCAATCAATTTGAGTACTTCTTCCAATGTCATCAGGCTTAGTCTTCAATCGCCTCGCGAGGTTGGTTGATGATTAACGTGCATGCTTTAACTATTCGTAGTTGGGTTTGCCGAGCGACTGTCAAATAGAATTTGTTAATGGGGGTCATGGCATAAAGAATCCTCTCGCGGTCGAGGGTCAACGACAGGCGGCGACTAATCGGGATGAGGAGAGAGTGAGTCGCACGCCGCCTAGCAAGGTAATTGACGCTTGTTTTGCGTGTAAGATAACATTGAGCACCGTATCACGCACTGATCACGCAATGGTCAATGTTAACATGCATTATGACATAACGAAAGAATCGTGCCAGATCGTTATGTCAGATATGTTGCTATGCGATTCTAGAGAAGACATTATTATAATCAAACTTCCTCTGATTCCTTGTTCAACAGGAGGATGATCCCAGTCGCTTCAGTTGTCGCGTGTGCAGCAAGAACTTCAGCCTTCAGCGGCTCCTAAATCGTCACATGAAGTGTCACAGTGACGTGAAGCGTTACCTCTGCACATTTTGCGGAAAGGGTTTCAATGATACGTTTGATCTGAAGAGGCACACGAGGACACACACGGGCGTGCGACCGTACAAGTGCTACCTTTGCGAGAAGAGTTTCACGCAGAGATGTTCGTTGGAAAGTCACGGTCAGAAAGTTCACGGCGTTCAGCACCAGTATGCATATAAAGAGCGACGTGCTAAGGTAAATTATTCTTCAAAAATGACAAAACACCTGATATTCCGTGCTTATTGACAAGTGGTTCTTTATCGCTAAAGCTTCGAAACAATATTGTGTTGCGTATCCTGAATTTAATTTCTTTATGGAATTCTCTCTGTGGATCTATTTTGACATATTATGACATATTATTTGATATATTCTGGAAAATGTAAATGTTAGAGAATTTATTAATTTCATAATAGTAATTTATTTATTTAGTTATTCTCTTGTTGAAGCAATTTAAGTTGGGCAAATAACGTTAGTTATTAAAATAATGGGGCGACAAATGAGTTACTTGCACTGAAAATGTTCTTTATTCGACAGATGTATGTCTGCGAGGAATGCGGACACACTACGCACGAGCCAGAAGTGCACTATATCCACCTGAAGGAACAGCATCCTTACAGTCCAGCGTTGCTCAAGTTCTACGACAAGCGGCACTTCAAGTTCACCAATAGTAACTTCGCCAATATGTTGCTCCAGGTGGGCACAGAACCCGTAGACTAGACACGAGTAGACATGAATATTATTGAAAAAAACCGAGTTAAAGAATAGAGGGTCTCACATTGATCCGATGATCTGATATAGAGAAAACCTTCGATACTCGAACAAAATGAAATACACCGCGCGCTGTACAAGAACACGAAATTGTTCTTGTTGATGTAACTCTTCAGAGTGGCCTGTTGCAACGGGACTCGAGGAATACGGACAGCTGCGGCCTCGCGGAACGGCGGGAGGCGGTCCTCGAAGAGCAGTGACGAGTCGCAACAAACCACGATCAGCTTCTGAATCGGGAATCTGTCGGCTCCGGGACCAGGAGATTGAACGACATGTTCTTCGTTCGGGCTGATGAAATTCTCAGGAAGAGGAAGTGACATCGCGCGAACCTGCAGGTGGTTCTCACTGAAGGGACTATGGGAGAGAACTCGCGTGATGAAGCTTCTACGCATCTCTTCTTACTTAGTTGTCCGGCAAAGCGACATTACTGTTGCAAAAGGGGACGAGGGGGCACATCTGAAGAGGACGCGTATGTAATTCTTCGATCGATGAAAGGCGATTTTTAAGCGATGATGAATGTCTTGAGTTTTTAAGCTTTGATTCCATAGTGTCACCACTGAGACAAATGTTTCAAGTGATAGGAATTGCTTAAGAACTGAGCGATCACATAGGCTCTCTATTGGACTTGGATTCCATCCAAGTTTGGGGAGAAGAGGGACAAAGATGGGAGGAAGGTAGAAGACAGGCAGAAGGACAAAAGGAAAAAGAAAAGTAGGAAGAACTTACTTAGACGTCGCGAATGATGATGGCGAACGTGATTTCTCATATCACAGTTTCTCTCGCTGAAGAGAATGTGGGAGAGAACTCGCGTGATGAAGTTTCTACGCATCTTTTCTTACTTAGCTGTCCCGCAAAGGTGATACTCCTCGGCATTACTGTTGCCGAGGAGGCATGTCTGAAGAGAACGCGTATGTAGCGTACTCCTAATTCTTCAATCATGGGAGCCGATTTTTTGAACGATGATGAATGCTTTGAGATTTTAACCTTTCATTCCATAGTGACTGCACAACAGGATCGTTATCAAGCGGAGAACTTCGACGATCTCCTTGCGGCACTGTAATATTTCGACTGTACATCCGTTTCCTTCATCCATCATTAAACAATCCTTCAAATTTCTTAGATATTTACATCTAGTATCCTCTTAATCCTTAGCTTTATGTAGCGAATTAATCTAATGAAAGTTTAGAATACTGCGACTGAATGAATTATAGTGGACATGTATGCGGGTGTGTAGGACACACGTTCACGCGATTAGAAACATACTATAGGTACTATTCATGCGCGCGCGCTCACACGCTCATACCTACACCTACACACAAACAGACATACGGACACACGTGTAAGTAATTGCATATGTAGATTTTACATGGAATATTGACGACGCGACGGGCCGGATGTGGGCGCGACAACGAGCAGACCCAAAGACTCGGATAGAACGTTTCAGGAATGCCGATCACCCTCAGCCACACGCGGCCAGGGGGCGGGAAGAAGTGCACGGTCATACGGAAGACCTGTTTTTTTTTTTTTTTCTCAGAGATGTACGGCGAGTTACGTTGCTTTTCGACTCGATGGGCGGACGCGGACGCGAGAGACGCGAATCCTTGGCGTCGATCTGCGCGACCGACGTCGGAGGTTTCCTCGATCGCGAGTTCCTCGTCATGAATCTTTTGTCTTCCTTAAATCGGAGGAGCGTCGGGACAGAAGTCTGTCTCTCTTTCCCGAGTTGTCGTGCGTTGCAGAAGCGAGATCACGTTGACAGAGCGACTTTGCGCATTGTAGAAATAGGGTTTGAGCTATCGATGCCCAGCAAGTCGGTCGTGACGAGAATAATTGAAGTAAAGAAAAAGAAAAAGAAATGTTGCAGACAAAATCGGGAGGGTCAAAGAGAAATGATTGTAACATGAAACTTGGTCATGCGGAATGACTGCGTCTGTATAAGACTGTTTTCATATTACAGACATTTTACGACTGTTGATTGACTGTTAACAGAAAAGCTTAATTTTCGGAGTATTTTACAAGTGTGCTGAAGCGATCTGTAGTGTTTTTTATCAAAATATCTTTTTATTAGAAAATAGCACGCAAGAATTCTTAGCGTGTCATTTCTCGCCTCTGACGTCATAATTCAACAGGCGAGGGCAAGGAAATTTTATCCTTAATTTTTATCCTTAAGGACAAAAGGTTTATTGTGCTGTGATTATATAGCAGAAAAGAATATAGCGATGTAAATATCTTAAATATTGTGACAGTCAGAGACGGAGACTTTAATTCTAATGATTCTCGATACGATCGATTTCCCGAATGTCGATTGGTACGATCAGATGTATTAACGTCATCTGGTGCCGGCCTCAATTTGCAAGGATATCTTTGTTAATCAGTTGACTAGATAGACTAGACAGAACTGATGATGAAAACGAGACAATAAACCCCCATACAGCACAAAAGTCCGAGAGACATCGAAGGGATGTTTAAAGGACATTTTATATCCTGAGATATCCCTACGACGCCCTTCAGACTTTTGTATGGGAACTTTCTTAACATTGCACAGTCCTTAGGGCCTTTTCTAATAGATTTCTACTAGAACACGCTCTAGTCCGTATGTGTCCGGCATCCGACTGCGACGTATTGTAGAATAGGCCTTATTAGCGCACCCGACAGCATTGATGCACTAGATCGTACGCTATATGTATGATACATGCAATGTAACTCTCAAACTGAACCGCACTATGGGTAATCTGTGATATCAGCACCAATCGAGACAATCTCATTCTCGCTCCTTCACGCACCGGGTTTTTTGTTTCTCCCTTTTTTTCGCTCTTGCACCAATGGTTTTCTTCTTTCGGGCTCAGGGAAGGGACGGGGCGGCAAGAGGGATCACGCACCGATCACACGCACGTAGATCGAGCTATATATTACACGCACACAAACCGATACATCAGTTACACAGAACGGGATTTCGTGCAATTTTAATGGATTAGGACTTAGGGTTTAGATTGTATATTTCATGTCGATCTCTGTCCATCGGAGGGCAAGAAGCGCGAAGTTTTGGAGGTTTAGGGGTCTTAAGGGGACTCAAAGGCTCACGGTTGGCGGACGAATTAATTGCGACCGGGCGAGGGTTAACCCTTTGAAATGCGACGGCTGCGATGCCCAAATCACCTTTTTCTCTGTTCTTCCGCCCCACGTTTCCTGTTTCTTGAAATTAATTTGAAACTTCGCGCGACGCTCTGATTGATGGGCGGAACCGACATAATTCGCGTAACTTTACTCTTCTCTCTTTTCTCTTGTATTTATTTTTGTATCATAGATTATATATTTTGTACTGCAAACTCTGAACGGTGTACATATGTATATATCGTATGCATAGCACTTGTTCTCTCGTAGTCTACACAAACCTCGAGATGCGCTTTGTCGAAGGGCTGAAAACGTCATTTTCAATGCAAAGCACCTCCTGAGGTCTTCCAATCATCGGGCGAGCCCTTTATTCTCTTGGACGCCACCAATAGCGTAGGTAGAACAGTTCTTCAAGACTGTCCTACCAGTTTTACAGGCCAATTCCAGAACTTACTCTTACCGGAATTTAACTCATTAACTCTTTCAGGACTACTTTTGTACAAAATATACTTCTATTTATTTGTTTAATCCACTAAGAGAGTCATATGGAAGCTTATATTACAAATTTATAATATTTTTTAGAATAGGAGGATTTATAATATTTATTTTAGTTAACAAGGGCCTTAGGGCTCTGGGACAAAAATGTCCCTATGGGGGAAAAAATCTCTCACTTTTCAGTGGATTATTTTTGTACCAATGGTAAACAAAAATGAAAAAAAAAAAATTACTGAGTGGGACATATATATATCCCAGTGGTCCTGAAAGGGTTAACGAAGAAAATGAGAAATTCATACTGCGTCCGATGTCCGATGTATGACATTTAATCCAACAGGAGAGTTCGTTTTCTAGAGACACGTGACGCAGTGTCAATTCTCCATTAACAAGTTAAAGTAAATTGTGGAACTGGGTCTTAATCTTCGTTTGTCCTCTCGTTATTTCACAAGGAAGTTTTCGTTTTATCGAAATTGAGGATACATACGCTCGCCCGATGATCGTGAGAGCTTTTGGGGTAATACTTCCTAGTGTAAATAGCGACTACCGATGTTTTAATATAATTCTTATTATACATATGCGTATAAGATATGCGTATTTTCAAGTCCGATCACTTCGGCGTAGATGCTGATGCTCCGCCCAGAGACGCCTGTCTCGACTGTAAATATTATGTTTCATTAAATAAAACGGCGGGCGGAAACGGGTACCAATTAGTCCCACAATTATCGTAATATCTGACGGCAATAACGCGCGAATCCGTGAAGACTGGACGCGCGAGGACTGGAATCGGGGTACGAACTTCGTGCTCGCACCTTGAAGACAAGAATACTCAAGGGTGATGCGCATGCGAGCGGTACCCCTCGTCGTATACCGCAAACTTGTGGTGTTGCGTCTTGCATCTTATTATTAATTTAGGTTCTTAGATTTAAACGATATCCCTGTCCCCCATTGTTATTTAATTTACCTTCAGTATTGCCGCAAGCAAGTTAGTAGTTAACTGTCTTCTCAGTGGATCCTTCAGGTCGATTTCGAATTTGATTACTGTCATTTTCTCCTCCCCATTCTTTTCTTCGCTTTTGTTCTTATCCCAGTAGATTGCAAGTAGATTTCTTGAAATTCTGAGATATTAATTCGCATCAGTTTTAGTATTTAATAATTCGTCATATACTATTATTATTATTAATATCATTATTATTATCATTATTTTATTATTATTAATATTAATATTATTATATCATTATATAATGTTGATTACAGATTCGATTGACACAATATTGATATTATATTAATATTATTATTATTATGATGTTATTTTTAGTAGGATAATTATCCATGGACAACAATTTTACATATTAATAATAATAATAATTTTATAAGTAGTTCTATAGATAGCTAAGAGATAATCTTAAAGGAAGACAGTCGTATATAATATTTATCAGAAGCGAGGTGGTCCATGTTGTAAAACAGGCGGAAGAATGGCTAGTAAATATAGTTATCTGACGTAATGCGCTTTACCCAATCAAGAATACAGATATTTCAACTGATTGATGATGATAATATTTCCACGATCATTGATATAGTTTTCATTTTCAGAATTGTTTTATTAAACATTATTAATTAATTGCCAAATTACAATAATTGCCGCATAGATATAATCTGAAATTTCAAAATATCTATTCGTTCCTAAATTTTTATCCGTACGTTCTTTAATAATTTTCAACTTTAGTAAAATCATTGCTTGCAAAATGATTAATTAACTAAAATAGAGTTAAAAATAATTGAGTTGGATATTCTTGGTTTTCTTGGTTGGGCAAATTTCATATTGGAAGTTATATTTTAAACATATGTCTAAATTATATGTCTAAATGCGAATTGAGCGAGTGATTGTATGGATTGAGTGGTATCGTGGCATTGTATTATGAGGATACGTGCATATGTGTATGGCATAATTTTTGGCTATATTTGTGGGGAGCATAAGAATGTACAAGCTATAAGAGTGTACAATATATTGTAATATACGGTGCCTAAGCCTATATATAAAATATTACAATTTATTGTATAATGTTGAAATAAAGGAGTGAATAATGCCGAAAGTACAGTTAAAACAAATGAATTTACTGTTGTTCGATATATTATATTATGCATAGACATATTATGATATGTCTATGATATTATGTATGCGTGTTTCCGATGTTTGCCAGCTTGTAAATTCTATTAGAGTGCGATTGCATATCCGGTCGTGGTGTCTACTTATTAACGATCGTTATTAATTATAGCTAATGACAGAATGGCAGTTATGCGCTCTTATATCTTTGTGAGAAATAATAAAATTTATAATATTACATGCACTTTATATACTGTCTCATTTTTATACCTCAACTATATATGAAGACGAATATAAATATAATGAATATGAATATAACTAAATAAAATAAATTTTACGTGAAAATTTGTTAAGAAATATAATCGCATCGCAAAAAATATTTCGAAGATGAAAACTATTTTAATTAAAATGAAAAATATTTCGAATCTACATCGATACATAAATATATTCAAACAGATGCTTCTTGAAGAATATATTTCACGATTTTAAATCTAGATCAAAGCAGCAATGAGTACCCTTTTCTTTTTTTTTTAGGGATCAAAATTCAAACAACAGAGGGTTTTTTCCAATGCTTTATTCAACAAATTAATTTGTCATGTTTCACACAACTTTGCCTATAGGAAGCATATCTTACATGAGAACGCATTGCTCGCGGAAGCTCCTTGGACATTAACGTCACAGTCGCAAAAGATCGCTCGACGATTAATAGTCGATCGATCGAGCGGACCGAACGCAAATGGATCGGCTACCGAACACGTCCGTTGCCGCCGTTTAGTTTACCACGCAGCGCTGCAATGTCAAAATGATAAAGAGAGTGCTACTGCTACGGTTAAACTACTACTCCGGGATGCGTCTTATCTGCAACAGAGAATTGATGCCGCTGATGATTCCTCGATAGAAGTGGCAGCGGGCGAGAATGTGCCGCGGTGGTATAAGGCGGGACGCACGGGTGTCAGCTCGAAATTTCGAGGCGGGTCATTACGACCTGCCTGCGTGCAGCTCCAGAGGTGGTTACTTTTCGGTGGGTGCTTTCGCCGGGTTATTTGTTTTGTTACTTTTTGGCGATTAAGACGATATCGTCGTTCGAAGTGCATGATGCTTCGACGTGCTTCGTTAATGCGCGCACGCTTGGCTTTGTCTACTCACTACTGATTACGGAGCTAAACGGCATGTATCTGGGTTTGGCGGGCACTTTTGGAGCATCCTTGTGCGGCCTGGACGATTTCTCTTCGCTGCTGAGTCGTTTCACCTGGAAAAGGTCCAATCACTTTGTGAGATTAGAGGAAAGAAAAATACAGAAGATTTAGCAAGCTGTCGTTATATTGTCCACGTTATCTCTGATGATCTCTGCGTTATTAACGTATCATGGTATTAATTACGAAGACAAAAGATGAGACTGGAATTTCTATGAACGAAATCTGATTTAAGCTATCCTATTCATTTGCCAAGTCTCATTTTGTGTCGAAATACTCGAAGAAGCCTAACGTACTGTCCAACTCGCTCTCATCGTCAGCACGATTACGGATTTACGGAGAGAATTCAGGCTCTACGAGTCATCCTACGCATGAGGCGCCAGGTTCCACGATGCATGCAAGACTTTCCGTTACGTAGCGCGCTTTCATACGTGTTTCCTAATCCTGACGTTACTTCAGTCGCTCGACGTTTCCTCTTGCATTTTGATGCGTTAGAAGAACTGAAGACGAGAGTGGCGTCAACTTTTCCCCGCGTGACTCTCACCTGTTCGTCAATCGCCGCGAACTGCCACTTCCATGTATGATTATAGAGGAATGGACGATGATCGAACCGATTGTCGTCGGGGCTGTACGTTTCCGCGTGGCAGGACGGAGTCAGTATCGTCATTTTGTGACGATGTATGGCGTAACACCTGTAAAAGTGTTTCACCTTATCGGCCACCTGAAATGGGATTTTTTTTCTGTAAATTCAGTACTCGATGATGAGGAGACAATCAAAAGAATCGAGATCGACCGACGCATTCTGTTTTCAAAACCTGGACTCACCTCTTTCGGTGTGCAGTGATCCCACATATGCACCAGTCTGCAGAACATAGTGAAGGGTCCAGCGCAATTCTGCTTCCTCAGTCGTCCAAAGATCGACAGTTCGTTGTATGTCATACCCATGTCCACTTCGTCCAGCTGCGCGAGCTGTCCGGCTTGCAACGGCTCCAATTCCGCGGTAGGCGGAGCGTCTAAGATACCGTCCAACGAGGATATCCCATGTTTGCGTCTGAAATTCGTATAAACAGAATTTTATTAGTCCAATTCCTTTTTAAAAAGAATAATATTAATTACGATAGTAATTACAATGGTAATTAATATTCTTCGTTAATTTTATTATTTTATTACAATTATGTGGGCAAATAGAAAACGCGTTTGCTGGTGCGTTGTTTCAATTACTCAGTTTGTAATAAAACTCGTTGAAATTTATCATTTTGTTTAAGTTTTTGCTATTATAGCTCCTATGAACGCGTAGCTGATGTCGGATGAAATACATTATTATCATATTCGTGTACGCACCTAAAATACAGGAGAAACTTCTTCAGATCATTCTTCGCGATGCCACCGATCGGGTTTATGTCGGCGCTGCTGCAATCGTATTTCGTGAGGTAGCCTCGTAACGCCTCGTCTACATTACCACTACCAAGTACTAGGAGGCCACCCGGCCGACCTTTGACCCATAGCATCAATTGAGCGAACAAGTAAGCAATCACCATTCGTAACCGAGCCTGAAAATCAAGTATCCAAGTATAAAAATACGCAAGTGCAAAATTTCAAACTCTTGAAATATTTATTCAAAATATTTTATTGCTATTTAAAAGAGATATGGCACTTTATTAATAATAAAGTTAATAAAATAAAATCTATTAAAAATCGCGCGCAATTTACCTGCACGTTCTGCAAGGCCAGGTTCTCCCTGGGCGATCCGCCCTGTATCCTGAACCTCGGAGTCAGCTTCGTGACTTGCTGGAAGATCCCCAGAATCGCGGATATCGCGGTGTCTATGACTATGCTGTGATGATACGAGCCAATCTGACTGGCCAGTTCCGCCGCCCTGGCCTTCGTCTCCGCCGACGAGTTCTCCGTTCCCATGTAGCACGTGAACAAGATGGTGTTGCAGAGCTGTTTCGGGTCGACCGGCGTGTATTCGCAGTCGCCGACGATTTTCCTGATATCCGCCAGCACCTGCGTGTCTAAACAAGACATACATTTTCTAGACTCAAGAAAATTCACAGATCAACATATTAGATCGATACATAAGTTCTCGCTGATTTTGCAATTTTTCTTTATTGAAATGAAACAATCGATGCAGCATAAATCAATCCATAAATAAATATTTTCCATCGTTTTTTTATTTTTCTTTTTTCCACTTTTCTGGCAACATGCGAATACTACGTCGAAAGAAGAAATCATCTTTTGATCCATTCATCGACAAGAATTTATGCACCGACCTAATGACTATACGATGATCTTACCTCCCTTGCCGACCGACTCGACAATCATTTCACACATGGAGTACACAATGCACGCTGAAGACGACGAATCGACGCCGCCGCTCAGCGGTAAGAAGAATCCGCCTTGACACGACCGTCTAGAACGTAGATAAGCAATAATAACAATCACTTTATCAAAACGAAAACGATGCATGCAGTTGAGAATATGATAAGAAGAAAGATAGACACGAAAAAGGCTGATAGCAGTGACCTAAAACTTGAAAAAGGAAATCGGAGACTTGAAAATCCTGAGAGAAGAAATGATGTTGAAGGTAGTTTGTGTACCTTAAATAATCCCACAGCCAACACGCGGGTGCCATCGCAATCTCTTCTTCCGGGATGTGATAAACGAGTCTCGAGTGTCCGTCATCATCCTCGTATATGTCCTGGGGCCCGTCGAGCGGCCGGTCCGGCGGATTCGAGATAAGATTCTCCGGGGTGAGTGCGAAGTCGACCTTCACACGCGGGTAACTCGGTGTTGCAGCCGCCGCGTGCGACCGCGATCTGATGCCGTTCCGGTAATTCCTACAAGTGCCACGGTAAATATAAAATTGCGTTGCATTACTTTATTAGATATTGTTTAGCGATAAAATTATTTTTCTTTAATAAAAGTAGCCGCGGCAATTATTTTGTTTCGCATTATTTTTCAAAATAGAGTCCTGGAACACCCGAATTTGGATATTAATCAGTAATCGAAAATTATTTGACGTTGTACTCGAATTGTATTCCATACACACACGTGCTACTCCTTACCGAATATCCTCAAGATCGAACGTGGCGATGGTCACTTCCACGTCCTCGAGAGCAAATTGTCTCCCACGATTTAATATGTTGCCATTCAGCGTGATGCTGGAGCCACCGTTGAAGTAGAGCCTACCACCGTCGCATCCGCGCAAGTTACTAAACATGTAACAGCCGCCGGCTTTAAAGGTGGCCGATTTGACGAGATCCACGGTTACGTAGGCTTTACGCAGCTCGAAGTACGAACCGCTCCCTTTCAGACAGAAAGAATAATTTAAAACAAACGTCCAAATGTATTTCTTGATTATACAATACACGCTGGAAGTAAAATCAAGTAAAATAGGAGCGAATAAAATCTGACATAATTCTGGTAAACTCAGGAATATGTAAAACATAGAAATCGAATAATGTGGCAATGAAAACAAATTTCCAAAGAGGACTAATTGTAAGAGGTACCGAACAAAGACTTAATTCCTTCAAGATGTGTTCCCATTTTTTCCTCTTTTTCCACGCTCCGCTATCCACGATAAAAAGACAGAAACATATATCTAATAATACATATATCAGATATGACAATGTCAATGACATAGAGGCAATAACACCATTACCATTCGCGATAATCTCTACGCCGTCCAGCGACATCGGGATATGATTGCTGGCCGGATGCCAGAGCTCCTCGCATATCTCAAAGCCAATGCACGTGTCCCTGGTCGCGATTACCGCGTCGCCGAACGGCACCACGTTCTGACTGGTAATCTGCGATATCATTCGTGGCAGGAAGTAATCCTCGACCGTGCGTTCCTGAGACATTCAACGAGACGTGGCGATGAGTTATCGCGTGCGAATCACCCTGGTTGATCATGTAACACATATATATATGTCGTGTCTATCATTACTTTCGTCCACGGTGAGAACCATCTGCTCTCCCTGTAATTGCCATCCTCGCAGAGCCGCATCTTCGGTCTGATCAGAAGAATGCGTCGGTTCAGGAAGGCCACCCGGCAATTGTACGTGACGTTCTTGTGCATCACCGGCATGCCCACGTCTATCAGCATGTCCTCGCAGACGCTGGATCTCAGCAGGTTCGCCAGGACCTCCCAGCTATGGAGCAACGTATCCGATTCGTAAAAGTGGTCCTCGCAGCTGTAACCGCTGTTGAGCAAAAGTTTTTATTAATTTAATTAACTAAATTAATATATAATAAAACTATATGGTAAAAGTAATACAGTTATAGTAATCATCATACAGTTTGTGAATGAAGAAATATTTGAAAAGCAGTAAATCTGTTAAAAAACATGACTTCATGTGAAAAGTTGGTCTGATAGTTTTCGTGATCTTGAAATTTGATTACCAGATCTCGAGCTCTGGACCGCTTCGGTAAGTAGCGCCGGCATCCTTTGCTTCTTGTATGCTCTGTAAGATCCTTCTGGTGTTCCCATCGAAGTCCATCGCCCATTGATTCAACGTGCAAACGGCGACGGTCACCGTGCGCCCCATGTTGAACTCGTAGGATTCACCGTTACTTCTAAACAAAATTTACTTGAAATAAATTTTGAAACTTACTTGAAGCGTCATTATCAAATTTACAAAATCATGCAAACTTTCCGACAATACCAAGAAATAATTATAAAAATATTACAATTATCCGCGGTTTCTTCAATGTCTTTAGATCTTCAGATGAATGAAGAGAACGACCAAAATTTTTGGACAATCCAAAGATTAAAAGAAAATCGAACGGTTCTTTAATAAGATGCAAATATCGCTCCAAATTCCAAACACAGAGATGGAATATTTAATCAAATATTCCAAATCAACATGAAATTGCAGAGTGAGAGAAATCTAATAGTCCAATCTAAACATCGTAATAATACTGATCGTCTCGTTTGTCTACGATTGCATGTGCACTTAATGGAACTTTTGACGGTAGCTCGCCCGCTAATCCTATCAATTGCAATCCCATCGATCATACTAAGATGATGATACACTGAAAAGTTCTATTCTCCTTAGTCTGGCGCACGTTGATTGATCAATAAACTGGAAGACCCGGTACGGCCAGGTAAAACCGCCTGTTTCTCTACGTAGCAACCACTACAAACCATAGTCTACCACGAATTCTTTGTATCGCTGTCTCTGAAAAATTATTCTAAGGCATTTATTAAGATCTGGCGATATCTTAATACTAGAAAATTGAGACAATAAAAGGAAAACCAGTATAAATATCAATATAAACTGTAGATAAGTATTTGAAATATTGAGTTATATATTGCAGTATTGTCAGGTTTATCAGATGGAAAAGAAAATACAAAACGCGAAAGAACAGTCTGATTTTAACAGATTTTAACAAGACAATGTTAACAAGAATTTATCGCTAATGAGAGAATGCACGTAGTAATAAACGTTATATTAATAAATAACAAATAATATTAACTATTTATATAATAAAATTTACATAAAAATAACTAATAAATGTCATACTTGCTGAAAGACGAGTTTTTAACGCGATTCTAAACATGATTGTACAATACTTGTTCATCAAATCGTTCTATCGATATTAATCAACTCTAGAGTCACAATTCTTCAGAAGTAATATTACATTTCTCATCCCATTATGCCTGATAAAATTCTCGTAAATGGAAATGCTTCACGTTTCATACGAAGTGCTCAGCTTTGTGCAACAAGTTGAAATAGAACTCTTGTAAGTCAACGCAACCTTGTCCCAAATGTGGTGGGACACTAACCAGACGATGATAGACATTGAATTCCGAATTAGCAGGTCAACAACCTTTCTTCTCTTCCGATTAATTTTTGGATCACGTCTATCATCGTCAGGACCGGAGCAAATTCTCCGCCGGTGTTCTTCGTGTTCCGTCGCGAACTCCTGCGCGCTAGTCGCTTTGCGGTACTCCAGAAACGTCGATACTCATAGCAGACGAGTTACCGAACTCGGCTGGTATTATATCGATGAACCGCGCCGACGGCCTTCTGGAACGAGCGGTTAACGAACAATCACGTTCAAAGCCTAGCTCCGCCCACGATTGGCGACGGTTGTCAGGCAATCATCCAGGAACCTTCCGCTGAATCTTCAGCAATGGTTAGGTTCCTCTCCTGGCGTTCGCCAGGTTAAAATCGAACCCCGCGAGGCTCTTACAATTAGTACTGCTTGCACCCTCTCGTTGGCAGTTGCCTCGGAGAACTCTCTCTTAGTCTATTCGTACCTTCGACAGTTGCTTACAGCTCGTACAGCTTCGATCGATCAGAGTGATAGTTGTATCAGAGTGATTGTTAATGAATTCGAAAACGCTTCTATCAGTGTGAAAAGGACTCGCTTGACGAACATGTATTCGCGTATCGGATCTTTCCTTGTTAACACATTTGATGAATTATGATCGTAAAACGAGAGATTGGAAAGATTAATGTTGTTTCGCTCTTGCTAGGGTAGATATTTTATTTCATCCCATTTTATCACTCATTACATTTGTTTTCCATACAAAGTATGTAATATAATCCTCGACAATCAGATCAAGTTAACAGGGTATATACAAAATATGTTAACAAGATGGTTCGATAATATGCACATAAATATTCCTTAAGCAAGTTGTTGAGCATTCCTTTTCGCGTTGGCAAAAGTGTTTTTCCAGTGCTTTATCAATGCTTCCATTCTCGACGAGGCACATGATACATCTTAAATAATACTTTCTTAAATTAAAAAGTTAAAATCATGAGAGCAGGTCGTGAAGGATCGAAGATCGACCGACGTGGTCCGCAGCAGGAACAAGTGTCAAGATCCTCGATGTGAGAATCACGAGAACGTAGACTGGACGCTCCGGACTGGATTGGAAGATGAAGAATTCGGTTGCCAAGTATCTCTTGGGGGTGGACGCAACAACGAGGGTGGATTACACGGACTGGCAGGAGAATGCCGAGGGCGGAAGGACGTCGCCGATGGTAGACGCTGGCGAACGCGAGGACGAGGACGAGGCTGATGAGAGATAACGAAAGATGATGAAGGCGGTGTCGGGCAGCAGCAACAGAGTGAAAGAGCTTCAGGCCATGCTGTTTCCGGTCCAACCCATTCCAGGTGAGTCCTCGCGAAAGTCTTGATGATCACTTAATGATGTGGCGTTCGTTGAAGCTAAGAGCAAGCAACTCGACAACTCATTTCCATCCTGACGCGAGTAATGAGAGAGATAATGACGGAATAATACCTTCGTAACGATGTAATGGGATAATGAAGGTGTCGGCGGGGTCGTGAACCTACCAACATTGTATTTAACTGCACGGACATCGATTCCTCGTATGTGACCTGCGATCACTCCCCGTTTAACTCTGCAGAACGCGAGGTCTATCTGCCAAGATTGTAATTACTGATACTCGCGCGTTATTGCGCGAATAATTCACTTCGCTGATCCTGAACGGTTGTTCAGGATTTTTGTCCATTTGTAAATTCTCTTGAATTTCTTGTTAACATAATTGTCGGTGCCGCATAATTAATTTGGAAAGACGAACGAGTCAGTCTGAATGATTGAAAGGCCTTGAGGTCTTTTCGAATTATCGAAGCTTCTCGTGAACGACAATTGAAGGTCTCCCAATTCTTTTCACGAATATCGATCGAATATCTGATCCTCGAAAGCCGCGGAGAATTGATTTATGTTACAGCGTATATTAACAGTAATGATGATAGCGGAATAATTTTTTTTGTTTTTGTGCGACGTAGGTGGCATGTTTTCCGACCTACAAGGGCCACAGGAATTGTTGCAAGCGTCACCGCTGGAACGTTACGACAGCTCGTCTCTAAGACGAGATGCAGAATCGGCGCTGTTCGCGATTTCCTTGGGCTTCTCCAGGTACCGGTACTCGAAGGAGACTCTCCAGGCGGTTCTGGATGCACGCTGCATCATTGAGGGAAACATTCAGGAGGAAGCCAGGTGGCCAACCGAATGTCAGGTGACAATTAGTGTAATATCTGTGACTAATAGTAATATCTATAATGACTGATGAATGATGGCTATGAATGATTCATAAATTAATCGAAACAATATATCATATTTTCCAGGTAATCCCAGGGAGAATTCGTCACGTGGAATACAATCCTACCTCCGCAGAAGCTTTCTACGTTTCAACTGGAAGGGAACCAAAACCGAAGCCAATCAACGACGATCTCGGAACGGTGATATTTCGCTACTGTCCGACAAACGTCACCAATTACGTGAGTTGTGATATTATTGTGATAATCTAGATTTTACCTTTATTGTGTAAGATAAGTTCTTTTTTTTATTATATAAGATTATATAATTTTATTGATGACACGGATAATAATATAATAATTATATAAAATCTGTTTTTTATCATATAAGATTATGAAAAATATTTATTATATAAAGTAATATTATATTACGTAATTTATTATATTATATAATTATTATTATATATTATTATATAAGATAATAAAATAATATAATAAAGCTTTAATATAATTTTGTTGGAATGAAAATTTGCTCCAATCGCGAAAAAAACTGTCATAAAAGAGATCCAGAACACAAAGACGAAGGTCTGTTCTTTCTTCTTAGTTTAGCCGATCTTGCGTTGGTGGTAGTTCGGTATTACCGTTCCCCTCGGAATTCTCCGGACAGTCAACCACGTGTATTATGGATAATAAGGGGAGCACTAACGAGAACGACATTTTCTTCGTCACCGAAGCGCCCCGGCCGAGGGAAGACAGCATGGACTTGCGGTTCGAGTCGCGTTTCGAGTCCGGAAATCTCGGCAAAGTGGTAAAAATAACCGACACGTATTATCAGCTTTACCTGAGGAGGGATCTTTATACTCAGAGACACACGCAATGGTTTTACTTTCGGGTGTCCAACACGAGAAGCAAAATTACATACAGGTATATAATAATACAATCGCAAAGTTGACCGTAAAACTTGTTCAATTAAGTCTGATCAATTTTTCAGAAAATTACAGTCTTTCAGAAAAATCAACTCGAGTCTAATTCGAAAAAGATTTAGATAAAGGATGAACTTTTCTTTCATAATTTTCTTTTTTTAAGATACCTTTTACGTTTTTATAGAGATTTTTAAAATTTTATATTATAGACATTTTATTTTATTTTATATGATAAAACTCATGTGGCTTCCTCATACGCTACAATTTTCTTAAATTATAGATTGATTCATGCAAATGACAAATGACATGTAATTTTTCACACAGTGCGCTAATTAAATATAAAAAAATCTATTGTTACAACTGCAGATTTTCAATCGTGAATATGTGCAAGGAAGAAAGCCTGTACAACGAAGGACTCAAGCCTCTTCTCTACTCCACCGAGGACGCGCGCACTCGATCTGTAGGATGGAGAAGATGCGGCGACAACATTACGTATTACCGCAACAGCGATTCGTCGTGAGTGCTAAAGAATATCGAGTCCCAACGTCACGTAATTCCGCGACGTGACTGAAACTGAACACGCAAAATGGAACAATTGCAGAAGCGACGAGGAGAGGGAGAGGCACACGCTGACGTTCAACATCTCTTTTCCCCACGATCGCGACATCGTTTACTTGGCTCACTGTTATCCTTACACGTACACCGATCTCCAGGTACGATGAGCAACAATTTGTTATTAAAAAAGGCGCAGCTATAATAAATATGAGAATATCCACGTCCAGTTATTTTCTTCTTAATTTAATTGATCTTTGAAAACAAGATTGTAGCGATCGTAAAACAGTTGTAATTAATTAATTATAGTATCTGCAAATCATACAACAGTTATACTTAACAGTTATAATTAATTATATGCGAATCATCCGTTAATATGTTAATATAATTAATTAATGTCTTCCAATCACCAGTTAAATTAATTGTCTGTAATAATATGTATTTCATTGGTGAGCTCCACCCCCATTCGCTTCAAGCTTCCCATGCGAGAAAGCCGCGTGGACAAATTAAAAATGCTTTCGGCAATTACCGCGCGGAATGTTCCCACAGTCATTAAAAATGCGTATCATTTGTGAATACGCTCCGCCGTATTTATTACAGCTCGTCTGGGGGATATTATCGGGGTTTACCATCGACTCCCAACGCGCGCGGTGCAATTGCGTTTATCGTACACCGTCGCAGATTAAATCTCAGTCTTTACCTCCGTCTCTAATCGCGCGCAATAAATATACATGCCAGGAGTATCTCGGCAAGATCGCGACCGATCCTGCGAAGACGCGGTTCACCAAGCTGCGCTTGCTGTGCCGCAGCCTGGCCGGGAACGGCGTTTATTACCTGACAATCACCGCACCGACGCATAATGATGAGGTACGCAGGAAGAGAGGCGTCGTCATTACCGCCCGGGTGCACCCCGGCGAGACGCCGTCCAGCTGGACGATGAAGGGGATCATCGACTTCCTCACCGGCGACACGAACCGCGCCAAGGTAAGACGCGATATTGGGCGAGAGTTTCAGTATAATAAATATGTTTAATATATCTGATATAAATTTTATTAATATCAAATTAAATATATATATTATTATAGATGGATTATATATAGTAAATTGATATTTAACATATTTTTTGATATGTTAGATACATATCGCTCTTAAATATTCTTGAGACTTGACGAGATGCGTAGAAGGCTACGCGAACGTGATTTAATTTAATTTAATAGCGATAATCAGGCATGTCAGTAAATGATTTCATTACAATGAAACTCTGTTCTAACTCTAACAATGATTGCACACGAAACGATTTAATCAACACGACGTACGATTGTTACAGGAACTCAGAGAGAGGTTTGTCTTCAAGCTGGTGCCGATGTTGAACCCGGACGGCGTTATAGTAGGCAACAATCGGTGCTCGCTGTCCGGGAAGGATCTAAACCGACAATACAGAACCGTGATGCGAGAGAGCTACCCATCTGTATGGCACACGAAACTGATGATACGCAGGCTTCTCGAGGAATGTGGGGTGGCGATATACTGCGACCTTCACGCTCACTCGAGGAAGCACAATATCTTCGCGTACGGTTGCGAGAACAAGAGGCCCGGATGCAGCGGAAGACTGTCGGAACAAGTGTTTCCGCTGATGCTCCATAAGAATGCAGCTGATAAGGTAAGCGTACAAACACGTGAGATATCTCAGAAAATTCCTTCAACTTCAACTTGTATGACGTCACTTGAAGATCAAGTTGGAGAATAATTTCCAGAAATCTGGAATTCTTATTAAAAAAAAAGCCAAGAAGCAGGATATTTCATAATAATTTTCAGCTTCTGAATATCTTACTGATTATTGCCAAAGGGATTATACATCTTGATTCCATGGTGTTCCAGTTCTCTTTCGAGAATTGCAAATTTCACGTTGAGAAAGGAAAGGAAGGAACGGGTAGAGTGGTAGTGTGGTCGATGGGCGTTCAGAATAGTTACACCATAGAGGCCTCCATGGGCGGCACCAAGATTGGCTCGAGGTGCGGTACGCATTTCTCCATTCAGGATTACGAGCAGATCGGCAAGACCTTCTGCGAGACCCTCCTTGACTTTTTCGATCAGGATCCCATCAAGGTGAGATCAACAATCATGATGGTATCGATTTGTGGTATCGATCAGCCACAATTGGAGCTTCTGTTTATTATAAATTTACTTGATGAACGTTTTTCACGCGCGCGAACGGATCTATATCATGGTAAGAGCAAATTCACATATGAAACACATCGTAAGACACATCTGACATAAAGAGATTCTAAATATATTATTCAAGATGAATCACGATGGATCTCGTGAACACTGGGTATCACGACTCGATAGGAGAAGCTTCGGAATAAGATCATAGCCAGATTAACGAAGGAGGGATCGAGTGCCGAGGAGCCCATCAACATCGACTTGACCGATTACTCAAGGTAAATCCCATGTTCCGTCCGTTCCACGTCTTTCTTCAGATAACTCATATAATTAAAAAAATCTTGTCAATCTGACTAGTGACGAAGGAGACACCTCACAGGAAAGTCTCTCGTCGGAAGATCGATTCGAGTATACGGACCTCGCGTGGACCAGCGAGGGCGGAGAATTCACGGCGAGTCGGCGCCGTTATCTCTGCGTTCCTCCACCGTCACCAACCTTCATTCCACCTAGAAGTGTTGGTCTCTTCAGGAGGCGAGCGAGAAGGGACGTGATGGGAAGGATCTATCTGGAACGCAGGAGGAATCTGGTACATCTATCATACGTACAATCCTTGCAATCCTTGTCAATATGATAGTTGCACGTCGAGAGTGTTGATCTGCGGTGGCAGAAGTGTAATTCACGAAGGCACTTTTATAACGTAAAGAGTAACAAACTCACTCACAACAATATTTACGACAGGCGCAACGAGCCGTGATGGACCTGCCAACCACGGATCCAGGTAGCGATCTGTGCGATCTGACCGATTCGGCCGACGAGAGTTTCGCCAGAAGCGAAGGAAAGATGTGCGAAGGTACACTGATCCGAACAATACCGAAAAATAATACCATTCTATAATAATTTATTATAATTAAATTATTATTGCTACGTATATGGATTGATCTTATTTATTGATCTTGCAGTAGTATGGAGAAATACGCGAGAGCATCGCGAAGAGATCGTCGAGCTGTCCGAGGCGGGTCCGATCGAGGAAGAGAAGCAACAAGACAAGACGCTGATCCTACCGGAAATCGTGAGACCTCGCAGCGTGTCTTTCGGCGAGCTCTTGCCGCGCAAGGATCACCGAAAGACTCGTCAACGACAGCGATGCCTGCGGTACCGTTCAATACTTCGTTCCTCCCTCCTCATTTCGTGACATCGCCAAACATTGATTAGCAAAAGTTATGAATTATTTATCAGAGTAGAAGAACACGAAACGATATTAAATATCTTTTCTATTCTCGTCAGTGTTTATTATCAACAATTATTTAATCGATTGCTGCTGTTTAATCAATCTAGAAGAACGCTGAGGAATTCGTCGCCGGTGTCGCCAACGAGTCAGGAGGCGAAGGTCAAGTTGACGTCACTGAGACAGCAGATCTGGATGGGCGTACCATCCGCCACGCAGAGCAACGACGCGGAACACCTCGTATTCAAGACGCCACTAAGCTGGGGTGTTTCCAGACACGCTCTGATGCACTATCCCACGGACGGCGAGGTCACGCTGAAGTGAGTTCACCCTCGACTCATCATGCACTTACGGCGTCCGTAAGACACGTTAGCTACCGATTAAATTAAAAGCTAAAAATTAATGAACGCAAAATAATCAACGACAGACGAGTTCCGAGACAAAAACAATTATAATAACATTAATCCACGCATTTATCATGAAATGCATCTCGCGCGATATGTCTCTCATACTTTATCTATCATTTTTTCAGATCGCAATCGAAAAAAACGCAGATCGTCGACGAGGGTGCTCGGGACGACGCGAGGAAGACGGCGCGGAAGAAGTCGCGGCGGAAGCGGCAGGCTGGCGTCGCGGAAAACGCTCAGCTGAAGGAAACCGCGGGAGCGGACGCTCGCAAGTCGACGAAGAAGAGGGATCCGAGGATGGACTGGCAGCGACTGGCGACAAATCCGCGTTCCAGGATCAAGGATCACGCGAAGGAAGCGAGAACGTCGTTCCTCACGATCGAGGCGGACTCGCTGAAGCTGTTGGAGTCGGCCAAGCAGCCGCAGCGGCCGCGGAAGCTCGATTCGTCCCGGAAGAAGTTCCGCAGCGTCGGCGCGGTGGCGTCCATGTGCGTCGCGAGGACCAGCGACGCGAAGTCGAGGACGCCGAGGCGACCGCACGCGTGTCGCCACGACGTGGCGCTCTTCTGCGAGAGCACGACGTCGGACGACTCCTCGTCGGACTCGGAAAAGCAGCCGAAGGCTGCAAAGAAGAAGCCGAAGAAGAAGAAACGGCCGCGGTCGCGGAAGCTGGCGACCAGGGGAGCGGAGCAAAGCAAGAACGGGACGAAGAATTTGCGCAGTAACGTTTGATTGTTTCTATAATACAAAAGAGAGAAAGAGAGAGAAAAAAAAGAAAGGGATTGAGAGAAATGGTGGAACAATTTTCTCGGACGTTTCGAATCTGTTTGATCTATCTGGATCTACGAGTTTACTGGATTAGCATAGATCTTTGTTTTGCGATTATTCGAATGCAAACACAGGAATACTTATTTAATTAAGTGTTAAATAACGTTGTAATGTGATTGTTACATTCCTAATGTATACACATGTTGTGATATAGAAGTTTTTATTCAACGATAAGGAACACGTGACCAGCTAATATAAGATTCTAGCTGTTATAACTATATTCTCAAACTTCATTTTGGATAATGTAAATTAGTGCTAATCAGTCAATTCCTTCGTAATCAACTGATCGATCACTGCCTACATGTTACAGAAAGCACCGAGGAAAAGCACGTTAAACGGAAGAGTACGTAAAATAAAATTTCATACTGTGAAAAAATTACCACGCAGCGGACAAGTGTTCACTACCTACCAACAAAAGTCGTTGCGAAAATCGTGTTGCGAGCGAAAAGCGACGGCTAGAAATTTGCAACGCGCCGACGTCGGCGATTCGCACGCGCGCGGAATCGTCGCGCCACGTGCTCGCGTTTTGACAGCGCGTTTTGTCACCATAGCAACAGGTGCACGCGGAGTAAACAATCCACGCCATCGCCGCGGATTAGATCACGTGGCTCGCGCGACTAATCGTCGCAGAATCAATTAGCTCGCCTTCGTACGTTTTCGATGATCGTCGGACTCGCTCGCATGGAAAAGGTTTCGCCAAATTTCGCACAGAGTGACGTTCGGTGACAGATGCGACGAATCGCGTCGATCATCGCGAGAAAATGAGTAGAAAGACTACTTACCCCGACAACCTGGACGTCCGAGAGAGTTGAATTGGAAGAGCCCGAAGCGGCTCTAACGTTGGTGCTATGAGGGCTAATCGCTCGTTCTGGAAATTCACTGTAAATGAAACGAAAATCGACGAGAGAGACTCGTAACAACACGCACCACGCTCGTTCCCGTGACACTGGTCACGTTTCGCGCAGCTGATAGATAGCGGGCTCGTACGTACGAGAGGTCGAGAGCCGCGAGCTTTCGCGTCGCCATCTGCTGACGGTAACTTGCGGTAGCGGGAAATTCAATTCCTTGCTTTAGCTGAATACACACAGTAAATCTGAAATCTATATATATATATATATATATATATACTTGGATTGTTTTATTGTTCTAATGATTTTTTACTAGAAAAGTACTAAGTAATGTCGGCGATTCTCCTGAATTAATAAAAATAGAGCGTTTTTTTTAAGTAAATGTAATCTTTTCTCATTTTTTTGAGGATATTTTAGTTTGATACATTTCTAGTTGGAAAGTTTACTATATAACCTCTGTTATTTTTAGAATATAATGTCTGTTAACTTTTATTAAATTTAGATATTTTGAAAAAAGCAGTTGTAAAGAACGATCATGATAATTTGTTGGAAACTTGTCAAACAATGAAAAATTCTTAATATTATAAATTTCATAGCTGAGTTATGTAATAAAATAATTTTATTGTTTAGGAAACTTGAGCACAGATGTAAATTTACGCAATACCTTTCATGCCCTTTAATTTTATATATAATGAAACAATCTATTAATCAAATTTAAGTTACATATGAATGTCGATTAATCCATGCAAAAATATTCGTTCGTTTTTTACTTTTTACTCGCACCAATGACTTTAACATTTATATATATCTTTCCTGCACCCCCATCCACGTACGTTCAATCTGCATTGACGCATAATCATGTATGATTTTGCACCCTTGGAAATAGAATTCCACCTGGGCAGCATATGGGGTGCAGGAAAGATATATATTTGCGCGCGTAATTATACATTTGCATACGAAATACACGACGAGATTACACTCTGCACCTTTTTCGCGGAATTCCCATCCTTACGAGAAGCTCGGTTCATAGTTTCATACATTAATGCGCGCACGTGTAGGCATGCCATTGCCAGAATTCAGTATGATTTACCGCGCATGCCGCTGGATAATCTAAACATCCGACGATTTTATGCAACGTCATTTCGCCGACATCATTGACGTTTAAAGGATGTTTTTGCGATGTCTTTTGGATTTTTGTGTTGTCATATATTTACATATATATGAAATATAAAAAACACGGACTCCCATGGCATTTGAGATTTTCATGTATATGCATTTATTTCCGAGTGTATGGTGCGAAGTCTATCCATTGCGGTCCTTTTATATTCTAAAAATAAAATCTGACATTACTAACGAAATAGTTCGTTTCTCAATCTCACGTTAATTATCAATGATATTACGTACAGCTTTGCTCACAGCCGTTATTTGATTTTGTCTAATTACGTACAGATTAATAATTTGCATTTATTTATACATAATCAAAATACATAGTACACATATCAAAAAACATAGGAATCTTATGTACCTGCCGCAATGTTGTTTATTGCGAATGTTCTTTATTACACTGTGACAATGCTAATATCACAAAGATTTTAAGTGCTTTTGTTATATGTATAAAAAGTGCTTTATGATGGATCTGAAATATAAAAAGTAGATGAATTAAGCATTACTTATTATAGTGCTCTGATACACGTGACGCATTGTCTATGCATTGTTTGTGTAATAATAGTGACAATTAAATCCCTAACAGAAGAAAACTGCAATCCGACGTAATCAAGAGGCATGGTAGTGCCTGGTGCCAAATGTACATACGCGCAGCGCGAGAAGACACGTACGTGCTTTTTGTACGTGAGACGACGTTTCGAAATTGTATAAAAAATAGATTGATACATGGATAAAAAGTAAAGTGATATATGATGATATATTTCTGTTTTAAAGAACATATGTAAATATATGTAAACACATGTAAATCTATGCTCAGACTGCACAAAAATCCAAAAGATATCGCAAAGAAAACGTCCTTTCGATATTATTGATGTCATATATGTATGATTTTAATTGATTATTGATGTCTTTCGGATTTTTGTGCTGTCTGAGATATATTTGCACATATAAAATATATGAAACATAAATATATGTAACATAAATTGTGTATAAGTATTAGTTTACTGTAAACAAAGTATAGAAATATTATCATATTAAATAAGTTAAATAATAAAATCTAATTTTCTTGTTTATAATTTTAAATAAAATTTTAATGAAAAACAAGACACATAATAAGACACATGTTAAACATAATTTATCCCTTATAGTAATGAGCATAAAAAATGCAATGAAATGGAAAACAAAGAAGACAAAGAAAAAACTTTTTTAGAGTTTTTTAAAAATAAATTTTATTAAATATATTATAGTTTTTTAAAAAATACAGCACTCACTAAAACAATATTACATTTCATGCTATAAATAAATAATAACAAATTAGATACTACGTATTTGGCTTTACATTATATTTCATATATTGAACTTTTTCATTTAAATAGCAATTTTTCTAAATTTCTATTCTGACATATATTTATTATTAACAAACATTAACCATAAACATATATAAACATATAACAAACACGGCATCATAGATTATTAAAAACGAACATGGTTTCAAATCAAGCATTACAAAATTTACGCGGCATTAGAAAGGAATCTATCTCCGTAATGTTTGCAAAACCATTTGCATTCCTGCGAATTTCAACAATAATAGAAAAAAGTATGCATCGGCATTTTCTGTACATACCTATATGACCTTTCCTTTTTCGTTCCAATGAATCCGTATTATTGGAAAATTGCCGTTTGCAGTAGCGTCGAAAGCACAGACGTGGAATCAAAGTCTGATTTAGGGTAAATGTGCGATAATTTAATTATGCTTACAAATTTATCGGAGCACTCATCGGTATGATACATATTTGACACCGTCGCGCAACGGTGGTCCAATGAAAAGTGTAGAAACAGTAAGTGATTCGTTTATTAACATCGACGTTGCAGAAAAATAAAGGGAGCCGTTAATTAGCATTACGAAACTCGGTATCGATGGTGGTGGCTGACGAAAGCGCCGGTTATAAAGGATCGGGCGAGACACACGCGAGCAGTTTGATGCTGTTTCACCTGGAAAGTACTCGATCGTGCACACGTGAATATATATAGGTGGGTGTTGCATCAAAAGAGAGCGAGAGAGCTTTCTTATTCCGCAGCTCTCGAGCCTCTTCCGGTTTAGGGTCGATCAAGAAGCCCGTCTCTATTTGTTTTCTGTCTGTGATGATCAGTGATGTCTGGGGTTCATCGAAGACTCGACGAAGGCCGTGTCATGAGATCTCAGTGTTTAATGAAACGATTGGGGATTAATTGTTATGTTATTTGTCAATTGCATTTACATTTTGCGTTTTACGTTTATTTATTATTTTTAATATTTATTGATATAACTGGTGTTACTTGCCGTCGTGCGATAGTTTGATTTCATTTTTAAATGAAGAATCCCCTTAGGGAATCTCCCACGTGCAAGATATGTAGAGTTCAATATAAAAATTATAATAATCACTTTATAATAATTTATGTCACTGATCAATTTATAATTATAAGGATTTATATTCAGATAAGATTACGTTACGTTTATAATTTGCCCTTTGCAGAAACAATATTTCGTGCTTCAGAAGGGAATCGTCGAGTTCTTAAAGTTCTTAAGATCGAGAGATTAAGGTTCTAGATATTACAAGTCCATCTAATGTTGCTTCCTTTCAGGAATCATGTCGGCGGGCGAGCCGGAAGTGATAAGCGAAACTGCAGCGATAACTCCTGCTGGGTTATCAGCAAGAACCGTTTTTTTCTCCCTTTTGATACCTGCTCTGGTTCTGTACTATATCTACTTTAAGATCTCCCGTCGCCATATGAATCAGCTAGCGGAAAAATTACCGGGCCCTCCAGGCTTACCGTTCGTCGGAAACATACTGTTGTTCTTTGGAAGCTCCAACAGTAAGATAACACTTAAAAGAATATAGCAAACACAAAATGTACAAATGGTGAAAAAGATGTTTTATAAAATCAAAGATGAGTTAATTTGCTAACATTATTTATCAATTACGCTTCTGTAAGATGGAAGCAAATTTCCTTATTGTAAATTAAATTATCGTTTAACAAGAATTATTTAGAAGTAATTAAAAAGACGCGAATAATACAGTTAATCGTGTAAACGGCCAATCTTCTCGAATATTTGTATCTAAGAAGAATTATTTATTATTATAAAGCAATTTTTTAATTTGAACGCATCGAAAAGACTGCGTAATTAACGCGTCCATTTACATAACTTCTGATCGGCCGAACGCCAAGTCAAGTCTGACTCTTGTTACAGCCATATTCCGTAATATATACAAGTTATCCTTCGAATACGGCCAAGTCATCAGGATGTGGATCGGACCGAAGCTCATAGTTTTCCTAATGGATCCGCGCGATGTCGAGCTTATTCTGTCCAGCCACGTGTACCTCGAAAAATCCACCGAGTACAAATATTTCCAGCCTTGGCTTGGCAACGGTCTCCTCATCTCCAATGGTGAGTACTAATGATATACACTTGCACACCCACAGAAAAGATTTCTGGACTTAATGCTATTACTCTTTAATCTATCATAAAATAAGATCGCTATAGCGACAATCATATTTATTATTGAAAAGAAGCATATTTTAATCTTGAATAGAAAATTCGAAAATCTAGATTAAAATAATCTTGGTGCTATCTCATTAATTTTCTCAGAAGGAGTTAGATACAAATTTGTAGCAAGTTCAAAATATTCTTGATTTAAGAATGTTGTGAGATCTAAAAGACATCTTATTCTATTCTTGTAAGAGAATTTGTAGAATCTGCACAAAACGGCCAATATTTATGTGTTGTAATCGAAAATCGGGAAAGTGTTTCTGTGTTTCTGTTATTTACAATGAATAAGTGCAATACTCTACAAGAAATATTAAAAGATATGGAAATGTCTTATCTCGAATCTTATTTCTCAAGTAAGTATATTGTATATACTTACTTACATTTCCATATCTTTTAATATTTCTTGTAGAGTATTGCACTTATTCATTGTAAATCTTTCCCGATTTTCGATTGCAACACATAAATATTGGCCGTTTTATCGGAATAAAGGACGCAGAAGCGCCGAGTCGACGAGCGACTGCGAGAAAATGATGCGTCGACATCGATAAAGCCTACTATAAAGTGGCGCTAATATCAAATTATTCTACATACAAGAATATATAAGCATAAATTTGTATATGTTACTCTTGTCTCAAGACAGTAAGACAATCTTATTTAATTCGAGAGAGAAGAATAGAAATTACTGATTTAAATTAAAAATTGTTTTATTTTCATATTTTTTATACTTGTAATACGATTCAATTAGTCAAGAATATTTTTCGTCTTGTTATCAGAAATCCTTTCTGAGGGTGCACGCGTCGACTCGTTTTTGGCGCGGAAAAACGAGATTGTACCCTTTATACTTCCGTAGCCGCGTGATCCGGCGACCAGTCAAATTTTATATTTGTATATCAGTTACTACAAAGTTTTATCTATTTATTTATATTTGAAGTAGTTTCTCTTGAAAATCATTTTTGAATCAAGTTATCCGATCAAGTCGTCTTTGCATAGTATCTCGATTAAGTTTCTCGATGTTACTTTTCTACTTCTTCTTCCCCTTTTTTCTGTTTCTCCTCTGCTCATTCAGAATTAAAATAGAACTAAAGTTGACCGATTAAATGACTTCTGTCATTGCTCGGGATTTATGAATGCCTGGATCATTTTAAGCAGCTACCAGCGCGACATCCTCGCACGGTGGTCCGCGAAGATGTAAAACTGGATCGCCCGAGGTGAAAAGAACGGGTACTTGCGCGTGCACACGTGCGATCCACGATCGTCGACCCACGTGTTCGCTTTTATCGCAACTTTCTCGGTACCGCGAGAGAGATGATTTTTTTACTTGATGGAACTCTCTCGCGATCGGCGTAACAGCTTAAGCACGTAACATGCGGTGTTGTTCGCCTTAATTCGCGTATATATCGTTGTCATCGTCGTCGTTGTCGTCGACACAACGGCCGACATGGGCGTCGGCACCAGCCGACAGGTATGCACCATTTCATGCAAACTCTCTTTTTCTTGTAACGTGCCGTGTAAAATTGCATTCGCGATAACAGTGCGTTGTATAACGATCACATAATCCAATCGTGATCGTGTCGCTTAGTAATTGCCGCTATTGGCATAAACTGCACGCGCGCGATTCAGTCGAGTTTCACGAAATGCGTGCCTTGGCGAAATACCGGAGCGGGGAGAGATTTAACACTGATGTAACGTTATGTACCTCGGTGGTTTTATCATTAGCTTTTTAGACATGGCGTGGGTACCTCAGTTATGATGTTAGAAAAAAGGAAAAGTTAGTTATGATGTTAGCAAAAAGGAAAACGATAGTTTTATTACTTTTTTACGTAACTAAATTATCACATTTTCTCTCTTTATGTATTATATATTTCCACGAAACGTCACAGTAATTTGTATAAAGCATATGTAATATCATGAGATAATTTTTTGTACAGGAAATAAACTATTCCTTGCTAATTTGTTACTGTTAAAGAAAAACACTTTGGTGTTGTAACTGTCTCGAATTGCGATTATTTCATGCTTCCCCAGTCACGAAAATCTGCGTGTACGAATTTCAAGTGACACATTAGACCGAAATTAAGTAAATCCTAGATTGACAGGTACATTCTGGAGAGCAGACTCTTACGTAACAACAAAACGAACAAATGCGATAATAACATAGTAATAACATAGCAAGGCATCAGGATCTCGTTGTGTAAAAAGTCATTACACAACTGGACACGACTGTTAACAGCTAGCTTCGCGCTCTATTAATCGCTAAATTGAACGTTTGGTGCACGCACAATGGTATTTATCACAATCTCTTTGAAAAGCCAAGATAATGGAGATCTCCGCGAGCTAAAATGATAGCATTTATATTCGATTTCTTGAATCTACAATCTATTAAACGGATATTTATCACCATTTTGAGGATTGATTGAGGCGGGACTTGGGACGCCTATGCGTGCGCAGCAAACAGTACAATTACATAGTACTCCTCGCTCTCGCGCGAGAGTGGAGAAATGCAGAAAGGGAGAGTGAGTGAAATGCAATCAGTCCGCGTAATTCACGTGACGCAGAACAGGAAGAAAATTCACGCGCGGTGCTTTCTCTCCCTGGCTCTGTTCTCCATTTACGCACATCTCGCTCCCTCTGACGAAACGATACCGGACGTTACAGCCTCGAAGACGCGTTCCCCGGCTCTCCCTGCCTGCGCATACACGTTGCAATACATTATTCTTCTCTCGAAGTCCTCCTCTGCCTCTTCCCCTGTTTCCCCCCTTCCTACTTCCGTATGTTACAGATGACAGAAAGCACCTTTCACGTGTGCCTCTGGCGCACTCTGAAGCAAATAAGTTACTCTGAGATGTAAATGCAATAAGCAGACAGTAAGAATCCTCGTGTATGCGAAAACACGAATCGGATGTACAATTTTTCGAGGAATTTTCTTTGAAATTTAGATCTTTTTGTTATTTTTTTAAATATATTTTTATCATGTTGAGCGAGACAATTAAATTCCGAGTCGTAAATCGTTTCTGTCAACTTAATTCTTTCGAAAATTACAAATTTAAGATTTTTAGCGATCTTTCTAAATCCTCGGTTGCGATAAAAAATCGCTTTTGATAATTTTTATTGAAAATGATGAGATAAGTATCTTCTTGCAGGTCAGAAATGGCACACTCACCGTAAACTGATCGCGCCGACGTTCCACTTGAATGTGCTGAAGACCTTCATCGATCTGTTTAACGCGAATTCACGCACTGTCGTGGAAAAAATGCGCAAGGAATGCGACAAGGAGTTCGACTGCCACGATTACATGTCCGAGTGTACGGTAGAGATCCTCCTCGAGACCGCTATGGGGGTCAACAAGAAAACGCAGGACAGCAGCAGCTTCGAATACGCCATGGCAGTTATGAAGCAAGTGTTCAGAAACTTCAATCCACAAAATGACGAACTCCACTATCTGCCATAATGTTATTGTCGCAATTTTGTGTAGCATTGTACAGTAGCAATAGCTTTTTATGTGACAAATATTTTTTATATTATATAGCAATATTTGTAACATTTTGCAATACTTTTTTTATGAACACAGATAAAAGCGAAAAAGTGTAGAATGTGTCGCCTTGATATCACGATCATTCTTTTATCAGAATGTGCGACATCCTCCATCTTCGTCACACGAAATTCTGGCTCAGACCTGACTGGCTGTTCAACCTCTCGAAATACGGCAAGGATCAGATCCGGTTGCTAGAGATCATCCACGGGCTCACGAGGAAGATCATCGCCAGCAAGACGCAAAATTACAAGAGCGGCAAGCATAATGTTATCGACATCCCCGCTACGCAAAATGGCGCTCCCAAGGAATCCAATGTAATCGCCGGTTTGCCTTCCCTTAATACACCGAACAATCGTATTGGATAATAATGTACAAAATATAAAATACAAAATATCGAATAAAAAAATCAAAACGCGATTTCTTGTCCATTTCAGAACACCTCCGTGGAGGGACTTTCCTTTGGTCAGTCGGCTGGTCTGAAAGACGACCTCGATGTGGAGGAGAACGACGTTGGCGAGAAGAAGAGACAGGCTTTCCTCGACCTGCTGATGGAGGCTGGCCAGAACGGTTCCGTTCTCACGGCCGACGAAGTTAGGGAGCAAGTCGACACGATCATGTTCGAGGTAGGCGTCGCAGACTGCAATTATGAATACTATCTTGAAGAAGATTGGTCAATCATTGGTCTTCGCAATCTCTTCTTAGGGACACGACACGACGGCGGCCGCGTCCAGCTTCTTCCTGTCGCTGATGGGCTGTCACCCGGAGATCCAGGAGAAGGTCATTCAGGAGCTTGACGAGATCTTCGGCGACAGCGACAGGCCTGTAACCTTCCAGGATACCCTGGCGATGAAATATCTCGAGCGTTGCCTCATGGAGACACTCCGTTTATATCCACCCGTGCCCGTCATCGGGCGAAAAATCAACAGTGACCTGAAACTCGGTATGTTCCTCAAGCTCTTTCGTCGCAATTCTTTTTATTCTTATTGTGATCTCTTCTTCTTTCTTGTGAGTCGGTTTGAAAAGTTACGTTGGCTTCACTTGAAGAATATCTAAGTGTTAAGTGGAAAAAATACTTTATAAAAGAGAGAGATCTGCGTGTGTTTGAGTAATCGCTTTCAATGGACAGTAATCTTCTTAGAGATGTTTTATGTTTTGCATACTTTGATACTGAAGTTTCAAAGGTTGAAAGGTTTTCTAACAAACATTCTAAAAAACATTAAACGAATCTATAAAGAATAAAGTCTTTACACGCAAATGTTATCGGAAAGAACAAATACGCAAATAGTATGCAAATCGGAAACGTTTTTTTTTATTTACAACTGTTTTTTTTATTTACAACTGTCCAACGTGCATTGACGACGTTTTCTTATGAACTACATTTCCATATAAACATCATCCATTAATATTAAAAAGTTACAATATCATATAATTAAAATCAGATACAAAAAAAAGACGCAGTGTACAAACTATTTTTTTTTTGGAAAACGCTTTAAATTACCAATTAACATTCTTTACTCGATATTCATAAAATTCAATAATGAACGATAATAATGATAATGGACAAAATAATGACCAATATCAATCACCATTTCAGCGTCGGGAGATTACTCGATCCCGGCCGGCACTACGATCGCCGTGACGACCTTCAAAATGCATCGGCAGCCGTATATCTATTCGAATCCCGATGTCTTCGACCCCGACAACTTCCTGCCGGAAAGAACAGCCAATCGACACTACTACGCCTTCATACCGTTCTCGGCCGGACCTCGATCCTGCGTGGGTCGCAAATACGCCATGCTCAAGCTGAAGATCCTCCTCTCCACGATCATGAGGAACTTCCGCGTCAGATCGGACATCAAGGAGTCGGACTTCAGGCTGCAGGCCGACATCATCCTCAAGCGGGCCGAAGGCTTCAAGATCAGGCTGGAACCGAGGACAGCGGCGGCCGCCAAGGCTTAGACGGCATTCCTTGAGCATTTTCACTCTGATAGAGCTCAAATAGTACGGATCAAAGAGTACTGGAGAGTCATGTAGTAGAAAGTAGTAGAGAATTGTGAGGAGGGTAGTCATGTGCGGCGAAGCGGATTCCGAGCGAAGCGGAAGGTGAAGCGTCGCGCGCGGATTCGCGACCGCGCGAATCGCGGATATTGATTGTATATTTATTACACGTTTTATATTAATGGTCCGTGGTCATTAACATGTTGTATATGATACTTATTTGCTTATGGCTTGCGTTGATATTTATCTCTTGCAATAAACGTGGCGTACGTCGCGAAATTATAAATACGAGTCTACTCGCCATTTCCCTGTTTCAGAGTTACATAAGCTCTCTCGTCCCACGTAAATGTTATGTTCGTAACGTAACGCATATAACGCACGCATTACGAGTTATTATATAGAAAGAAAACATTCCGTCGATATTTTCCATATCTCTAAGGCTTTTTCTTTATTCAATAGCGTTATGCAATTTTGTTTGATGTCGTAATAAAAGAAGAACTAAAAAATATATGCAGTAATTCGTGAACCGGATTATTTCTAAAGTGGAGACCGACAGAATGTAAAATAATGTTCATACATTCAAAATAACAGTGACCGAGATGAATTTATTGTGTAAAAATTTCAAAAATATCTCTCCCAAAATCTCTTACCTCTCTCAAGAAATTTCAGAAAATTGGTAGCAACAAAAATTTCTTATTTTCATAAATCTTTTCAGAATCTGAGAGAACTCAGAGTCTCCACTCTTTCCATTTAGAATCTCAAATAAATCGATTATCCAAAATTGTCCTACGTACAAAGGCTTCAACAATATTTACTTGCATTCTATTAACAAATAGATTTGGTGTAAAAAATTGTGTACAAAAGATCACAATGGACAGTCGCTCTGGATCACCCTCTATATACAGAATATCTCGATGTTTATCTATCTTTTTAATTGCAAAATCGTGATCGCAAACATGCGAAAATTCGATTTAAAGGCTCGTGTAAGAGCAGTCCAAAAAGATCAGCCCCAGAATGAGAAATTGTCAAAGATTGATTTCAAGATTCGAGGAAGCGAACGAGATCTGGCCGGAAGCAAAGCGATCAAAACCCTTGCCGGGGCTCGATGGCACGAGATGGGGAAGGTTAAGGAGGAGTTGAAGGCGATGCTGCCCACGTTAAAGCCCTCGGAAGTGAAAAGGTTGCTTTATCTTCAAAAAAAGAAAAAAACACATTCTTCATTTTCTTCTCTTCGCGATATATGATAATATTAAAGCCTGAATGATTACAATTTTATAGTGACTCGTCCATCTTCTCAGCATTAATCTTTCTTTGCTTGATTCATTTTTAAGTAAAATGTATGACAAGAACTTAAAATTCCACGAAATAAGCATTTTTCATTGATTTTCTTGATTAACATTATTCCATCTGCGAACAGATTTCATTTACCACCTCACGAAGCTATTATCGACGAACTCGAGGAAGATGGTTACAAAGAATCAGCCCAGTATTTGAGAGAATTATTTGAGCTGGATGAAGAGACCCGGAAGGAAGCTGGTCCCGGTACATTAATCTGGAAAAAACCACGTTTGAAGGAGAATAAAGACGCGATGATGCGTCTCAAAGAAGGCTTGATGGCCTTTGAGCGAGCCAAAGACGCCGGTGCGCGTATTACAGGATTACGATATTAATTTTATGATGCTTGTAGAATAAAATTATTAAAAATTATTTATTACACACATGATATATAAATATAATTTAATTAGCTAAAACATATCTATAATACGTGATATATTTAATATAAAAATTATATTAAATTGTCGGTAGAAGAAAATACGGAGTATTTAATATAAAAATTATATAATTGATGTCGTGCTACAGCACGATTAAAGCCAGACTTTGCGAATGCAGGAAATCTCACTTCGATGGCCACGGTGTTCCTCGATATCGCGCTGTTTTTCCAAGCGATGACATGGGAGTGGTGGTGGTTGGCGGAACGGCTTTACCGTAGCGCTCTGGTGAACGCGAAATTAATCAGGAACGATGATCAACGGATGATTACCTTGATACGTTATCTACTCGGACGATTTCTGTTCGAACAAAGTTAGCTTACAACAAACGTAACGATGACGTAACGACGTGCAAATCACACGCATGAGAATAGCAAAAGGAGGACTTCCTCCTCTTAACATTCTTAATTTCATTATTATTTACTGAAAGCCACTTGTATCACTAAAGTATTATACAAATCTTACGTTAATTGCTATGAACTAATTGCAACTTCAATTACGTTTGCGCATACGATTAGTGCAAGACACAGCGGAATCACTGGTCCATCTAAACGTCGCTCGCGAAGCATCTCAAGAGAAATCGTGGAATGCGTCGAGAATAACTGGCCGAAAGGAAGAGAGCCTCTTTCGAGAATGCAACGTGCTTCTGTACAAGATACTGCTGGTGCACGCGCAACAGAGTGATCCTGGTCAACCGGACGTCGCCCTGAAAGCATGCACGGAAGCTCTCGCTCGAGCGGTAGATTGTATGGCTACTCATTTTTATAAATAATTAAAATAAATTGGTCACGTGTTCTTCAATTATTAAGAAATATAAAATATTGGTTTTGTAATCTTATCCTGAGAAACAAATCGTTTAAATCGCAAAAAGTTCTCAATGTGCTGAATTAAAGTGAAATCTTAATAAAATGTAGTGTTTTCTCAAGATAAAGGATTCGTTTATGTTCACATCTTAATTTTGGTGGTCATTGTATATGTAGCTGGACACCGCGAGTACATGGCGAACGCTCTGCACGAGCTAGGGAAGAGCCAGTTGCGGTCGGGCGACGTGAAATCCACCTTGAAGAGTTTCTCCAAATTGCTGGCGATTACCAAGAGGATTCCGGATCCGGAGGGAATCTGCAAAGCGCACCTGGCACTGGCGTCCGCGTATAAGTTACGTGTCACACACAATGCGAGAAAGTCTGCTTCCCAAACAAAACTGGAACGCAATATAAAAAAATATATATATAACACGCGCATCTCTCGAATTAAAACCAAAGTTCTCTGGTGAACAGAAAAATCGCAAATTTTAGCTTCGACTTTCCTTCGACTCCTATTTTGTATCACGACTTCAGTTGGCTCTCTCTGTAAATACGTAAAATAAAATGTTTTCTTGCTGATTCGTCTGCGCAGGAGGTGAACGACGAGGTGAACACCGAGAAACATCTCCGTCTGTGCAGAGAAGAAGCAACCGCGTCTAAACTGCCGAAGGAACTTGCGCAGGCACACTACTGCTTCGGTGAATACTTCTTGAGTAAGGTGCGCGCATCAGAGGGACTTTCTCGCGAAGAGAACGAAAGTGACACAGTAGTCAGAAGATATTTATGAACAGAAATTACTGTGTTTTCCTTCGAAGTCTTTACATTGTACAAAATATACGTCGATTACGATTAACAATTATTTACGTGTCTAGACGAACTCGGTCGCATTTTTAATTAAATATAGCGTTCCCACACAACGATTATTAAAGTAAAAATAATTTGAATTCTCTAGAGAAGGCTGGATATCGCGACCCCTCATCTGGAAACGTCTTTCAATCTGTACAACGAGCTCGATTTGCACAACGACGCTGACAAAGCGCGGACTAACGCCGGTGTTTCGAAGGGTGAGTGAACACGGTGTTTTCGAAATCTCAAAATTACAACTGAGCGAAATTTATGCAGATTTTATAACGCACGCATTTTTTCTATTTTAATTAATTTTTTGGTTTATAATAGGACAGGGAGTTCTCGATCAGTACATCGATCTTGTACTCCGCTGCGGACCGGCTGATCAGAAAGCAACATTGATGCTTTGCCAGTGGAAAAATCGTAGAAGCGCGTTTTGGACTGAAAAAAAGTTGCATACTGGTAAGAGAGAGAAGGAGAGAGAGACTCTAAAAATGAATCCCGATGATCTACAATCAGTTTAAATCTGTTTGCGCGAGAATCCGCCTCTCGATTTCGAGTTATTGTGCATTCAAATCATATTGTAGTATTATCACAATATATTGTATTGCAGTATTACAAATGAATGCGTAACACAGATAAAAATTACTATTTCAGATGAGCTGGACGAGCTTGGCTCCAGGAATTTGGACGAGACGAGCTCTCCGTCGCTGTCTACTCTCACTGACACCACGGACACCGCAAAGTTTAATACAGGCTCTAATACAAAATCTAATTAATGTGACCTGATAAACGGATACGATGATGAAACTTTACATCTACATATTTACTGTATACATTCTTTGTACATTTTCTCCCAGCGATGCAATTCTCACATTTACAATGCAACGCGAATCACGGCAAGGAAAATGCCAACATCTGCAAATGAACATAACATATGCACGACCCTCGTTCATTACGATTAAAAATTAAAAAGATTAAAATCTCTATGATTAATTATGGATTTTAATTTAATGCCATAATTAATAGCAATATTTCTTACTTAACGATGTAACGATGTTAAATAACGTATTATGCTTCGCGTACCCTGATTGTGATCATTATGCAACGATGAGCAGAATAATTAATTTCTGCACGTATCGACTAAATCGCAATTTAATGTGAAATGTATCACGTATGTTTATCATTAATAGATGTCATTTAAGTAAATTTCTTGAGATGTTTGCTATTATCTCTCTTTCCATAGTGTATTGACTAATCTGTTGTTATATATGTATATGTAATTTAATTATATTAATTTCTTCTTTCATTACTTAATAATAGTTGACATTACTGCATAATTAGAATTAAATACCGAATTATTACTTCAGCGTAATACATATCTAGAATGAACATGTACATATAGAATTTTTAGTAATTTTACAAAACTTTTACATAAACTTTTTCAGATTGCTCTGTATTATAATTTACATTCATTTAATTTTTATCTAATCATCGAGACGTTTCAAATGTTGGTAGTGCATTACAATTATATTACACGTTACACGTTACGCGATCAATTATGCAACACGCGTGCTATCTTCTTTTCAGTAATAAAAGATAATATCTAAACATTTTGGTTGCAAATTAGCAAAATACAGACGAGCGATTTATTGTTTATTGTTTGAAAAGGAAATTTTGGAAGTTGAGAGACGAACAATTAGCGTTGAATTAACGTTGATATCATTTTCCTATGTTATTAATATTACCGTATATAGAAGAATGTTAAAACGTATATAGAAGAATGAAAAAAAGGCTACGAATTTATTTAAAAAATTATTAATCAACAATTTCTCTCTACAATTAATTAATCGCTCAGTACGCTTAACGTCTGCGTGTTCCTTGCATAACAATCACTAGGATAATCGACATTTCGTTTATTTCTTTTTCAAGTCTTTTTACATTATAATTGCAAATTTGGAAAGACCTCGTTTTTCACTGAGGCCATCTTCACTGTCTCTCCGAGACCACGTTGACGGCGGCCTTTCAGTGTTAAAATTTTCTCTGTGAAAACTCATCGATAGCGCATCAGCCGTTCGCTTTTACGTGGCAAGTGCTCGGCCTTACGAGGAAAGTTAACAATCGATACCGCCTGTTATCGCATACGGTTGTCTGGAGAAAGCACATCTGTCAGGCTACGCACTCTATTCTTCGGTAATGCAGCTGACGTTCGACGAATCGACAACGCTCAACAAGCCCGACACGCGCAAATTCAACCAACCGGGGAACCGACAAACGTATGCACTACCTGTGCACACTGTGCGTGTTCGCGCACAAAGAACGGAAACGTATTACACAGGAATTTGTTATACACGAATATGCAAACACCTTCGCAGAGAATTTAAATACATACCAAATCTGCCTATATACTCCAAAGATTTTGACGTACTATGTATAATATATATAACGTACCGCGTATCACGAATCACTTCGTCAACAGCGAGATATAACGGCTGGCTTAACAAGAGATCCAGCCGTTTCGCTGTGCTCTTCCGTGTCTTCCACCCCTTCATCCCTCACGATAAAAGTTCGTTGCTTATTGTTACAATTGTGAATTTCTTATCTCCTAGTTGGATACCTCGGTGGCATGCTCTTTCTACATTTTTGTTTTTCTTTTTCTCCTTCTTTTACATCTAAATTCTTATGCATACTTGTGGATCTTGACTGCAGTGACAATGGCTCTCACGATCGTGATGGCGTCGGACATTCTTACAATCTGATGTATCAGCTATCAGTCGCCGATATATTTCCACACTACTCTCAAACTTATTTTGATCAGTATAAAAAAATCGGTGCGCAAAAAGGCTTCCTACATCCCTTTTTATGCTTCGGTTCTACATCTCGATAACGAACGAGTGCTGAAACTCTCCAATGAAATCACATCGTGCGGATAGCTCATACATCCATACGACAAGCAATGCAGGAAATTAATGTGTAATCTTGCTTATCCTAATATGCCTAGATAATAATAATCATACGAGCTCCTTACACTGAAAAAATTAACTTCAATGCGTGGCATAAGGTCCCGTGTCAACCGTTGCCGCGTCTCTCTCGCCGTTCAATAAGAGGAGGCAGAAGAGGCAACTCGGGAGAAATAAAAACATGAATATTCTGCGAACATTTCAATATACTGGATGAGAAAAAAATAACTCGCAATTATGATTGTAAATTATAGACGTCCAATCCGTTTATTATCCTCCGCTTCCGCTAATTGGGAATCTATAATGGATGTGCATTGCACACACGGCGAAGTGCTCGCATAAAAATGCGACAGTATGTACAAAGTATGTATTGGCGTGCGCGCATGCGTAAGTTCTCTTACAGCCCTTAATCCAACGTGATATCATCGTGGTTGTCGTCGTCGTCCAGCTCCATCATACTGATCGGGTCCAATGACGGCATATCGGCGCTGTTACGTATCTCGCGCGATATGTTCTCCAGAGTCTCTATCTCGGTGTCGTCCAGGTCCTTCGTGATCTTGTTATCCTCCCGTTTCTGCACCTCGGCGGCCGCCAGGTTGAACACCTCGCTCAGAATCTCGTTCGCCGCGTCTGCGGGACTGTTGTTCGACGTCACGTGATTCGAGTTCTCCTGCTCCCCATACTCGCCCTCGCTCACCACCGTCTCCTTGATCAATCGCTCGAGGCTCTTGATGCCGTCTTCTAGTTTGTAGTTCTCTTCTGGAGGATCGTCCTTCAAAAGTGCTTCGTCCGTGAGCTTCTTGGCCTTCGCCACGTCGTTATTGTTGGCTAGCGGAACCATCAGGATGTCATCATCGTCTTGGACATCGTCTTGGACATCGTTTGCCGTCCCGTCCAGCTTGTCGCAGTTCGAGAGATCCGGCTCGTCTCCTATGCCATTAGGCTTGTCCGCGAGCATCTCGGCAATCAGATTGTCTCCGTTCTGCTGCTGCTCCGACGCCGTGACTCCGATTTCGTCTATTATTGTTAAGTCGTCCGAATGCTTCTTGTCATTTGGTACCTTTGTCTTACTCGTGATGTCCGTCGTGGTTTTATTCTTCTTCTCCGACTCCTCCTCGTCTTTGTCATTGTTACTTTCCTTTTGAGATTCGTTCGTTAAATTGTCTTGTGTTGTTTCAACGTCCTGTACCTCCTCGTCTTTATTGTCTCGACTGTTATTTTCCGATTCGTTTGTGCAGTTCTCGTCTTGATCCTTCGGCGCGTTATTGACTAGTGATTCCACCACCGTTTCCTCATTGTGCGTCGTCGCCTCCTGAACCTTCTCCGTGTCGTTATTACACTCGCTAACAGGTTGTTCTTCCTTTTTCTCGGTGAGCACTTCCGCCTCGTCCTCCGCCTGTACCGTTTCGCATTCCTCCGCGTCTTGATCAGCTGAAGCAACGGTAGCTTTCTCTTTCACATCTTTGTCTTTTGATGTATCAGTGGCTCCGTCAATTGGCGTCTTGATGTCTTGATCCTTTTCGTCTTTATCCTTTGTATCTTTCTCCTGAATTTTATCTGGCGTCACCGGTGTATCTGGCGTCAACGATTTATCTGGCGACGTCGACTTATCTAGCGTCGTCGACTTATCTGGCGTCATCGATTCTTCGCGTTGTTCAGATTCTTCCACTGAAACGTCTTTGTCGCTTTGAGTTTTCGTAGATTCTTCTTCTGTCCTCTGCGATTCATCCTCTGCCGTGTCCAATTTGTCAGATGCATCGGCTTTCTCACTTTTTTCACTTTCGTCGTGCTTCGCCATCTTTACCTGTTCCTCGGTTTTGATTTCGTTTTTCAACAAACTAAAGATTTCTTCGTCGTCGGTGTCGTCCTCGACGTTGATAGCAATTTCCTCGGACGGATCGTCACCCTGCTTGTCGATGGATACGGTTCTGCTGCACGGCGACTTTACTTCCTTAGAAGTCTCGTCTTCCTTCGTTTCCTGCTTCTCGCTGTCGACGTTGACTCTCTCGAGCTTCAAGGTGATTTGCTTGAGGTGTGTCAACCTGTGCTCCACGCTCAGTATCTTGTTGTCGAATTTCTGGCTGCACTTGTCGCATGTGTATTCCGCCTTCACCTCCACAGATTCCGGACTCTTGAATTCTGCCAACGGCATTTCCGTGCTGGAGATCGAGGACGACCGCGTTCTGTTGCGAATCTCCCGTTTGATCTCGACTTCCGGTTTGACCGTAGGGGTGGCCCATGTGCTCGACGCGTTACTCTTCTTCCGACTTCGGCTGTTCTCGTTGGACGAATCGTCGCTATGTTCCGAAAGCGCGGCTCCGTCCAAGGTAAAAGACCTCAGCCTCTTCCTGTTTGATTTTTTTGTGTTTTCCGCGGGTGATGTGATCGATGCGCGTAATACGGGTGACGCGGGCTTGGCGCGGTCGTTCGATGTACGTGCACGCGTCTCCTTCGACGTCAGCTGAGCAACGTCCGAGTCGGAGCTGGCGGTACTCGCCCTCTTGCGTCCCCGTCGCGTCACAGGCATGTTGGGCGACTGTTCCTTGTCGGATATTGTCTTCGATCTCGTCAATCTCGTTTCAGGGATTGTCGTACTCGTCTGCGTGCTCGATCTCGTCATTTTCACCGGCGTGGTCTCGATGTCGCTCTTAATGTCTATTCGCCGTTTCTTTCCCCGCTTTTTCGACGCGCTGGCGGCTGTGGCTGTGTGATTCTGCGACTTGGGCGAGGCGCTCTGACGGCTGCTCACGGACGATCTGTCCTCTGAACTGTCGTCCAGTATCACATATAGCTTGTTACCATCCTCGTCCTCCTCCAGCTTGTACGGTTTCTCGTGCGAGCCCTCGCTCAGCACGTCCGTCAAGAAGACCGTACACAGTTTCGTTTTCGTATTCTTCAGCGATCGTCGCCTTCCTTTACTTCTGTTCGGGTCCATCGTTATCCAACAGCTCTTGCACACTGTCAACCCCGTGCGGTGGAATCTGTACATGTCACTGCCGGTCGCAACAACGTTGCGACACTGGTCGCAAGTCCGTACTTTCGCCTTGGCACCTTTCAGCTTCTTCTGCGCGTTGCCCCGCGGCGCATTGCGGCTCTTGACGCGCGACTTGCGACGTGACATGTTCTCGCCCTCGCTGTCAGAACTTAATGAACCATAGAATGTGATATCCGGAAACGTAGTGACGGTTGTTTTGCGATTTACGACATCTGTGTGTACCTGCAATTGAAGAAAAAAACCAACTAAATACTGAGACAATTATCAGTCATAAAAGTACCGATTGATAAAATTGAAGAAAGAGGCACACGGATTCTGAACTGCCCTATTACCTTCGGAAAGCTTGAATAGTCTATTTCCTTGTTGATCAGAGCCTTTAAATTGATAATCGTCTCTTGATAAATTTTTTTCAAATCATAAAGAACATCCAAGTTATACCGGCACGTCAAACATATTAGTTTAGCATCTGTCTTGGTGAGCTGCAGGAAATAAGAATAATAACAGTATTAAAAAAAGCACTCGTACCATTCGCTTGCAGCGAAAGAGCCACAGATGAGCTTACGTCCTCATTGAAAATATTGCGGATCTTCTGCAGGGGACTGAATATTGCGCGACTGTCCTTGGTGATGTCGAAGATGCGACTGCTATCCACGAACTCCAGGCACAGGCAGCAGGAAGACGGCGCTGCTGGCGCCTTCGAGTTTGAGGTCTCGTGTGAATCCTTGTACTTCTTCACGAACTTGGTGCACTGGTCCAGTTCATACGCGCACTTGTAGCACACCTTGTTCGACAACTCGATATTCTCAGTAATCTACACAGACATTCGTTCAGAAAATCGACTGCTTGGAAATACAAATACAATCGGACAATCACATTAACGCTTTTTTTAGTGCTATCAGCAAATCAACATTCCTGCAATTATCGTGGTATCGCGACACTAACGTGCTCATTTCTTTCTTCCTCTCTTTGCTCAGTGGTTGTTTACGTGAACGATACATCAATTAACACTGCGCGTGAAGGACATTCCCCCTGAACACCGCAGATCTCGGGAACCTTTGAACGTAGCGCATGGGGCAGTGTTAGTGCGCTCGATTATTTATTTACACATACAAATGGAGCATTAACAAATGAAACGCGCAGGCCGTCCTGACAAGGTGCGGGCGCAACAACGAGCAAAACACGGCGGCGCTCGAGCAAGTGTACGCGTCGATTCGCCGCATGTCCCGGTAGACATCAGCCGAGCTAAATAAAGATACGCACGTGAGACGGCCGAGTTGCGCCAAGTAAACATCGCACATTCATTCTACGAAAAGTCGCGCTCTGTACGTGACAGGACTAGACGAGCGAGTGCTGACATGTTACGTCTCTTTGAGAAAAATCTCGCAGGCAAGAACACCTAACCGGAATCGGAAGGGCAGAACGGAAGGAATTTCTGCTGACAGTACCTACGCGAGATCTCCCTTCGTGCCTCCCTTCTCACGCGATTTCATATGTGCTCTCGCGATATCTGACGATCGGGACTATTTGTCGCGGCGTAGTAATAATTATGCACGCGTACTTAGCATCTCGACGATAGATGGCACGGAGCGCGCCGACGTTCGCGATAAAAGAATCTTTTTTGCCTGTTTTTTCTTTTTCTTATAAAAAAAAACAATTCTCTCTCTCTCTCTCTCTCTCTCTCTCTCTATTATAAATAAAGCTTTATCTATCTATCTATCTATCTCTCTCTCTCTCGCGCTTGAACGAACTGCGACACTCATTCGTTTGGCTCTGAAGAGAGATAATTTGACTATGTTTATTTTTAATTCTAACCTAAGTTTTAATTAAGCGACGAGTTTTAATTAGGCGACTCTCGAGTAGAATAATCTAAACCTGAATTGTTTGATCGATTTAGGTACTATTATTCGGTTGATAGTACTAGCTGTTGCTTCGCGATAAAGGGATCCGCTGGACCTAACCTAACTTAACCTAAAAGCTTGCGACCATGACTCCGTACACACTATGTTGTAATTTAAAACGAGATAAATTCAGATTCAAGAGCGCAAGGGGAGAAAACGAAACGTAGAAAGTGTAACGGAGATACATTCACAACGTCAACACAAGCCTTACAGGCGAGTAATGTCGTTGTTTTCCAGTGTCTCGTGACACGACTGCGTGTTTATCTATGACGAGACGCGGATTGTACGTCGCACCTTCTACATTTCGTACGCTACCGTTTGTTTTCCCTACGAATGCAAACTTTACTTTTACGCTGCAAGTGCAAAATAATAAATAGTGCAGTTGGAGAAGGGGTGCTGCACGTCTACTCCACGCACGCACAGACACGCGATTAGACACGCAAAAAGCGGACGTCCTCGCGAAGCTCTCCTGCTAAAATACATAAAGATTCATCCAATGTACCTTAGTGGTTAAGCATGTTTCGAGTTGATCGCCAAATACACTCTGATTGTCTGCCGTAACGTCCAGGAAGACACCCTCGTCGCTCGCGCACAAAAAACAATAGTGGTCAGGCATGGCGGCGCGTAATCAGGCTAACGTCACGGTGCTCGAGTTTTTCTTACGTCCGGATGAACTCCCATGTGCACAAACAACCGTCGGAATCTTTGTTTCGGCACAAAATTAATCGCTACGATATACGCACATTCTACATTACGTATCAAATTGGCGGTAACTCTCGCCAATATGGCGTATAACGACGCTATCGTGCTTCGATGTATCGAAGATTAGTTGATCGACATGCTCGAGTGGTTCTAGACTGGCTGCGTTCCAAAATTCACTGACTCAGCGCTTTTCAGCGCTGAGTCAGTGAATTTTGGAACACAGCCACTATAGTTGATTCGATCTCTGTCTCGTCGTTGGTTTATTCCGCTTGAAAGTAAAAGCTGAGTAATTCATTAGCGTATTTTACACCGATTGTTTAATACGCGTATTAAATAGTAAATAACTAGTGCATCCGTTTAGTCATTGGCTGATTAGCTGAAATGTACTATTTGATACGCGTATCAAACGATCGGTGTAAACTAGGCTATTGTTGAAAATAAAATTTGTTCTATTTATCATCTGGCTGTACTACTTAAAACTAAAGTCGCGTCTGATTTGCCGTCGGTTTATACTAAGGATCATTCAAATAGTTTCAGCAAACTCCGATAGATAACGACACGGTCCCACGATTTGTGCTTTCACTACATTGTGGGTTTTCCAGCAACGACACAGCGCGACACAGTGTATCATTCTATCTTCTTTCAATACCAGCGAACAACAAAGAATGATACACTGTGTCGCACTGTGTCGTTGCTGGAAAACCATCATTCTCAGCTTCAAAAAATTGACTCCAAAAATTCCGCTACGAGTCTCCACTGTCATTGATCGAAAACTAAAGTGGTAGTTGTGCCGTTGTGGTAGTACGACTCAACGATAGTCAGACCACAGTATGATATACAGTAGGGACAAAGAGCGTCGGCACCTTTGATCTTTTTCAGCCGATCCGCCATGTCTTCGGGCGGCAAGTAGCGTATCAATAATATTAGAAACCACCGCTATCAGTAAATATTTTTAACGTGTTTTCTTAAAAAAATTACATATTTTATAAATACATAAGTAATGCATACCTTTCTTTCTCTTTTGGAAAGCGAAAAAATGATATATTATCACTGTGAATCATTGTGAAAACAATTTTGCACTGCACACACTCGATGTATTCTCTTAGACATTGTTTTTAACAAAAGCACAAAACAAACAATACAATACAATATGCGAATTTTTATGTTTGGTTATGTTTCTCTATCTATTGGGTCGTCCGGAAAGTTTGTGCCGATTTTGAAGGAAAATTCAAAGGCAACATTTTTTTATGTCGATAAATATTTATTGACTTATGTATGCACCGTTTTGTTTCACAACCTTTGTCCATCTTTCACGCAACTGGAAGATTTCATTCTCCCAGAACTTCTTAGGTTTCTCGGCGAAAAACTCCTCAAGGTGGTTTTTTATGTCGATCAAAGAGTTGAAGTTCTTGCCGCTAAGAGAATTTTGCAAAGACCTAAATAAGTGAAAGTCTGAAGGTGCAATGTCTGGTGAATACGGTGGGTGAGGTAGCACATCCCAGCCAAACTCCAACAATTTTTGTCGGGTAGTCAAAGAAACATGAGGTCTGGCATTGTCCTGATGGAACACGACGCCCTTCCTATTAGCTAATTCTGGACGTTTTTCCTGAATCGCTGTCTTTAATTCGTCCAGTTGCGAGCAGTACTTATCTGCATTTATCGTTTGGTTGTGTGGTAGGAGCTCATAATATAGGATTCCTTTCCAATCCCACCAGACACAGAGCATGACTTTTTTTGGATGAAGGCCAGCTTTCGGAGTGGTTAATGCTGGTTCATTTCGCTTACCCCAGGGTCTTTTCGTTCTACATTGTTGTAAATGATCCATTTTTCGTCACCCGTCACTAATTGCTTCAAAAATGGTACGTTTTCGTTGCGCTTGTACAGCGAGTCGCAGATGGAAATGCGATCCATTAAATTTTTTTCGGCCAAATTATGCGGAACCCATATATCATAGCGACTTACATAACCAAGCTCGTGGACAGTGGTTTTCGATATTTTCAGTATCTCTGCTAATTCACGTGTCGTGTAGCGCGGGTTATTCTCGATCAGTGTCTTAATTTGGTCATCATCAGTAGTAGAGGGTCTGCCCGAGCGTTCTTGGTCTTTAAGGTTAAAATCACCAGCTCTAAACTTAGCGAACCACTTACGTACGGTTCTTTCAGCTAAAGCGCCTTCTCCGTAAACAGAACATACCGAATTTGTTGCTTGTGAGGCATTTTTGCCTTTCCGGTAATAGAAAAGCATCAAGTGTCTAAAATATTCTTTGTTTTCTTCCATCTTCAAAAGAGTACAAAACTGACACGAATCAATTTATCTGAAACAACTTTTTTCCTAAAGATGCGTTGAAATGTCACCTTTAAGCATATGTATATAAATCGTATGTTTTCAATAACATTGATATATTCAGACATGTTCCAACGCCATCTATTAAAAATCGGCACGAACTTTCCGGACGACCCAATATATGTGATCACAGTTACGGAGATAATGTGCGTTCTTTACTTTGAACGGGATTGGAAGCCGCCCAAGAACATGGCCGCTTGGGATGCGCAAGCAAATCTGCGCGGCTGACTCGAAAACGGGTGCTTGTCCCTACTGTATATCCTTATACCGTGGTCAGACGTAGTTTGTTTTTTTTTCAATCGATGCAGCTCCATGGTAGGTTAAGTATACATTTTACGTGTACATTTTCTTTTCGAGTAACTCAACATCGGGTTGTTATATCGATGGTTAATTTTTTGTGCACAAGTTTCCGCGTAATTGCGCAAGTTTGTATGAGTATTTTAATGCGTAACATTCCAAAAAAGGTTTTGCATCTTCAAATACGTGCGTATATGTATGTGCAGAATAAGATAGATATAAAATAGATATTTGAAGCAATAAAGGAAAGACGAAAGGGGCGAATAATAATAGAAAGTGCAGACGATGTAGTTAGAAGAATAAAGTTAGTTTATCCGCTCTTGCAATGACAATCCGGGCAATACTATTTCAGAATCGCACGTGACCGAGACTCCGATCAGCTGAGCGAAGTTCGTCCTTGCCACAAAAATGGCGTCGTCCATAATGGCAGCCACCACGATTCGAGCCATCAAAGGAAGAAAAATCATTTCGACTCGTGCTGCGCTTACTCTGGTTAGCATATTATCGCTTAATTACGCATTATGTTTTTGCTACTTTTTTTGCACAGAGACAGTTGCATGTTTCGATTTAATTTTGCGCACTTTGTGCATTGCGTCCGAGTGACGGGCGAAAATAAGTAAGAAATTCGAAAAGAAACTGTTCCACAAGAAATAATCGAGCGATTTAACGTTTAATGATGATTTATGATAGCAAATTTTGTGACGCACTACGGCTCTTGTTTATTTGCGCGTTTGATTATGTTCGTCGTTTCGTAATGTTGCGACATGCCTGTCGATAGGTTATAACCTTATCATTTTCAAGGATATCGTTTTCATGTAAATTCTGATGGAGAAACGTGTTTTATATTTCAGACACCCAATGCTGTCAAGAAGATTAAGGAGATTTTGAAAGACAAGAGTGACTACGTAAGTACATGCATAGTATCTGGATTACATAACGACGGTAGCAGGATTTTGCAATTAGGACAAACATGCATGTGCAATAGGCCGTTGTAAAAGTCCATTAAATCTTGTCATCATTAGATCATCATTAAATCTTTCCTAAAATCAACATAAACTTATGCTTGACTTGTAGATCGCCCTTAAGGTTGGAGTACGACAACGTGGATGCAACGGTTTGAGTTACACGCTGGACTACGCAAAGGAGAAGACCAAACTCGACGAGGAGGTGGTTCAAGACGGTGTCCGTATATTTATCGATAGAAAGGCACAGCTGTCCCTCCTTGGAACGGAAATGGATTACGTCGAGAATAAATTGAGCTCAGAGTTCATATTCAATAATCCAAACATCAAAGGGACATGCGGGTGTGGAGAAAGTTTCTCGTTATAGTGAAATTTTAGTGCAAACTCCCTGTCGCGATAGTTACTTCATGATGATAGACTGTGAAATACTTTATTATGATGTATTTAGGTAAACTAAAATTGTAAGATTGTGCGACATTGTGTTCTCAGCGTCACTTCTCCTAGTTGAAGGCTGCGTTTGAGATTGCAAAATAGTTGCATGTAACAATTTATCATAACAATTGTAATTTTTGTACATATCCTATCACATTTGCATTATACATTATGTATTTTCATTGATGATGCACATTAATTACGCACTTTTTTGTTTTACTGTAATCTTTCATTCACAGTAATTGAAGTTTCATTAAATTTTTAGTAACTCTCGTTTCATTTTTTTCTTGTTGCGTTATCCATTTATCACATTGCATAATGAAATGTACAAATAATGTATATAAACAAAATATATTTTTAGTTAAGAAATATAGCTTGTTTTTCTCTTTTCGCAATATAACGTTTCTTTATTATACATGATTTGAAAATTGTGTTGATAATGAGGTGTGTGATTTTAGAATACATTTATTTTATAATAATATTAAAAAGGAAACAGGATGTCTGAAATATCAATCTTACAGTAGTTAAATTAGGATATCTGATAATAAAAATAAAAAGTATACGTCTTAATGCCTTGCAGCAAAATATCACAAACACGTCAGGAATTCGCATTATGCCCAAGTCTATCAAAATCCGTTTTCGGTTTGTCTGATTGTTATTCCGAGTTTTTTCCGAGATGATTCCTTAACTTTTGCGCAACGCGCTTCGTGCTGTGCATCACCGACATAGTTGACATTCCTACGTCCATCGTGGAATTCCACTCGATATAATCACTCATTTTCGGTACTAATACAGAGAAGAATATTTAAAGCTCATTTATCTACAAGTCACTTATTGTTTTACTCAATTCCTTTAAATCTATCAAACGTTTTTCGTTAATTAACTGTTTGCATCATCTGAGATTTGCTCCTCCCCTCCTCTCTCTCTCTATCTCTTTCTGTGTGTATGTGTGTGCGCGCGCGCGCGTATATGTATGTGTTGGCATATTGCATGCAACAAGAAATCAAAGGATCCCCTAAAATTTGAGTATGTTTTCGCGGGCAATTTTTAATATTTATGGAAAGCTAATCCCGTATGCTAATCCCCGGCGCGATATGCGGCGTCGGTGTGTAGAAAGTGATATATGATCAATTACTGATTAACGCGTCAACCGAATTCCATGCAAGGAAACTTCGTAGGGGCAGCGGGAGAGGCAGCTTCGCTCGTTCGTCCTACGTGTACATATTTAGATTCGGTTTTGTTCTCCTCTCTCACAACGGGTATCGACTCATTTCGGGTATTTGTGTACGTATACGTGTGGGGATACCCGGATCATCCTGTCATGGTCATGAGGCCCATCTCCTACCCGACCCTCCTGTCCCTCTCCCTCCCCCGCCGTTGCGGTCTTCCTCGGAGGAGCCCTAACGTGGTATTTACGACGCAACTTGCGAAATCGCGATTTTCATGATGATAATGCTATTATCGCGACTGGCATGTCTTACCGGCTGACTCGGGCCTCAAAAAAAGCGAGAGAGAGACAGAGAGAGACAGAGAGAGAGAGAGAGAGGGAGGGAGGGAGAGTGATGCACGGGTTTGGAATTGGCGGGGCCCGACTTCGTTCGGAATCGAAATTTATCCGACACCTCTCGCGCGTATAGATAAATAATCCCAGAAGACAGGCGAAATTATAATTAACTTCTCTTCGTGCGCGCTTTCTTCCACGCGTTTAAATTCCTCGATTTACGGTCCATTTTTCAATCAAATCCAAAGGAGGAAGCGGCCAAGCTCTTGTTATCGCGCGCGGACTTGTTACTACGCGTTACGCGTTAATTCCTCGTGCTCGCAATTGTGTAACTTGGCACCCGTTAACTGACGTCACTCCGGAATCATCCGAATCAGTGGAAAAATTAGTATGAATCATTTGATTCGATCACCGTTTTGGAAACGGTTGGAGATATGCGGGTCAATGTCATAACTAATTCCATGTTTTGGATTTTTCATTTATCGAATTATTATTTACCGCATATTGAGATTTATCATCATTCGAGATCATCACCCGGCGCATTGAATCATAATGCAAGATAGCTGCGTTGACAAGAGGAGACTGTTTCGCGAAACATTTTGTGACGCGTTTGCACAAGAGTGCAAGAGGTAGTCAGGTACGTTGAATGTGTGCAAATACAGGGTAGTAGGCACATTCGACACACGCGCCGATACATTCGACACATTCCTCGAAAGGTGAAACAACTTTTCCTTAACAAGAAAGTCGAATAATCTCCCCGTTGTGATTGATCGAAAAAGAAAGTGTCTCTTGAAGTGCGCTTTGGAATTCGCATAGATAACGAGATTCCCTGTTTTTCAACCAGTTGTAGGTGGAGACCGAAATCTTCAGCGGAATCTCGATTCGGCATTTATCAAAGCATCGAAAGAGAAAGATACATGTACACACGTGGACTATGCTTGATTAAAAAAAAGGACGCAAAGAAGTGTTACACTTATTTGGCTGCTGTAATGGAACATAGACGTGCTTTTTGGAAGTTAGCGAGAAATTAAGTCATCTTCTGCTAAGGATGACTTTTTGACGCTGCTTATTTAACACTTGATAAGGAGCAGAATTAATGATCGAAACGTAGTGTTTCTCATTTTTTATTGGTACTTGCCAGTTTAGTCAACAATAAAGAGGACTCAATATTCGTTAAATTACTGGCGATATAAAGGCTTCATTCTGAATTAAATATGAATAAATTATGGATAAACAAATATGACTAAATATAGACAAAAATTGTTCTCATTTTCAATGAGAAGTATCGTCCCACTGGTGGAAGGAACGCCAACCGAGCACCCTATAGAACGCATTGCGTGGGTAACGTAGGTGTGCGTTTGTCTGGTCGATGCGGACACGGACGGACGGGAATAAAATTGGCGAGGCATCGCGCGCGGATGGGATGTCCGAGAGGGAGTCAATGTAATATGTTGACCAGCATAGGATATCGAAGGACAGCGGCGATTCACGCATCCAGCTGGTAGGGGGGTACCCGGGCCAGAGAGATCCGGAGGATGGTATAAGAGAAGAAGGGATACGAAACCGGCGTCAGTTACATTGACTTTCTTTTAAGCGACACGCGCGTTACACACTCTACGCGGGAGGATACATCAGGTAAGTGCCAGCTTCATTTATCGTCGTTGCACGTGAAGTGAGCGGCGTCACCCGAGCAATTACCCGGGTGCTCCGCGAATACACGCGTGTTACACTTGTTGCGCTGGCGCGCCGCCGCTAGCACCCGCAGTTAACTTCAAGTTGCATAGTATACCGCACCTGCGATTCTGTAACTCGTTATCGATAATATTCGGTATCGACTTAATTGACTAGCGACAGCCAATGGCAAGGACGATCTTGGAGAAAAGCGTGGCTCTCATAGGTTGTCGCTAGTTAACGATATCGAAAATTATCAATAACGAGTTACAGAATCGCACTACTGACATGAATCTGTCGAGTATCGAAACTGTCTGTAGCTTAAAGCTAGCGCTAGACTATGCGCGATTCGAAATTTGCGATTCGTGATTTGTAGAGACTCATTGGACATTCGGGAAAATTCGTTATTCATCAATGTAAACCTTCTACACTATTCGCGATTCGCAGTATATCATTCATAATTCAAATAAATTAATTCATGATGATTCGCGCCCTTTGAGTTTCGTCAAAAAACCTCTCGGCTAGCGAATCAGTGCGAATGGCGAATCGCACGCGACGAATCGACGAATTTTCCCTCCACTATTCACAAATTATGAATCACGAATTACGAATCGCGCATAGTCTGGCGCATAGTCATAGTTTTACATACTTTTCGATGAATCTTGCCACCGGATGCTGCGTGGCCGAAAAATTATATTTGGTTGTAACATAAGTTCGTCCCGTTTTTTAGTGCTTTTAAAAATATTGGTACAAAAATATTGTGACATATATTCATTATTAAAAACACTGAAAAAACAGGATGGATGTTACACGTTATGCATGTTATCAATATGTTATACCTTGCGCGCCAACGACCGCGTTTCGATTCTCGCGAGTAAAGGGGAGACGCTCCGCTGTGTTTGCAGCATCGTGGTCCAGACTCATCGACATTACATCGGCAGTAAATCGTGCGACGTGTTCGTCTTGACTTTTTTAATCGATTCGTCGAAACGCTTCTACTTCCGTATGCAGTAATAAACTTTCGCCTCATTATTAGCGAGATGTAACTGTTAAATAACCATCCCATATCTTGCTGAAAGTTTTCACATTATTACATAAATAAGTTTTACTCGATATTATCGTGCAGCTGGAATCGAGCGGCTTTTTTCGATTCCCGCTTGCGGAGAACTTCTTTTATATCGCGTATACTGCAGATTGGCTGACGAAGATCGGCAAAGTCGCTCGGGAATTCCGCGCGCCGTCACAAAATTAATGTCGGAATGTAGGACGTTAGAGAACTATCTCCGTCATTTCTTTCCTCCGTCTGTTTGGTATTTCTGAAAAACGAGTCCCTTCGAGATAAATTACAATTAAACACATACATCGTCGGCGACTCTTCGATTAATCAATAATATTTTTTCGAGGTTGCACGTGCAACAACCGCGTGCTGGGCTGCAAAAGGCGCGCCGCGAGAGATTAATGCGTTTCATCAATAAAAATTAATGACCGCTAAAGCATGCGTGTGCGAAAGCGGCGGTCGCTTCAAAATGCCGTAAAAAACGAATCCCACTACTTCCAAGTGCGTGCGAAATTCTTAAAATGAAAGAAAAAGAGGAGAAAAATGATCATGGGTTTTTCCGTGTGCGTTAATCACCGCGTGAATTCCAGAAACATAACAAGCTATCTACGTGGCTGTTTTAATTGAACGCGTCCGAATCGCTGAGAAGTTTTTTCAGTTCAAAGCCAACGGACAATACAAGCGGGAGGGCAGGGGAGAAGGCGGAGAGGGCGAACGGTTGAATAAATTAATAAATTTTCGCGTTTTTCACACGTTGCAATTATTAGCTGGATTTGTTATTTACGACTCAGGAAAGTCTTTGTTCACCCCTTGTCTGCGTTTCTGATCTTTTCCTCTGCCCGTGTTCTTTTCAATTTGTTCTTCCGTGACACAAATAATGAAATATCTGTCAGGCTTGCAAAATGTACTCGCCGGATTTATAGAATCCCACAGGCGCGCAGAGATCTGTCTCAGCGAGACTCGCGACCTTCTGCGTCCGTTTCCGTTCCCGCTGCGAGTTCTCTCAAAATGCTAATCCCGAATGCTAATGTGCGGAACCTAAAATTCCTATTCTGCCTCTAACGCTCGTAATAAGCCCTTCTTCTCTTTTAGCTGATTCTGAGCAGAACGGTAAAAACATATACACACGTGCGCGTATTAAAACCGAAATGAACGCGGAATAACGTTAATAAGTTCCTTCGGTCGGAGCCTTGAACCGACCGCCTCAACTATCTGAATCATTCATCTGAATCGTCGGATGCCAGAGTGCTGTTTTGCATTATACCGTCATCGTATTGTAATTCACCGTTTTTTTCATCTTTATTGCTCATCCATAGGTCGATTGTTCGGACACGATTAGGTAATCGTGCCGATGGCACTCGATTCCGGAGTTCCCGCCGCGCGCACGCGAAAGTTCACGTGCTCCGCGCGTCGGCAAGTAACGAAAAATCGCTCCAATACACCTGAAATATTCATGAGGGTCATATACTTCAGTTTGGAAAGTGCTATTTATCTCGCTCTACGTACCGCTCGAAATCGCGTTCTCTCCTCAAGAATTCGTGAGATGCGTGCACGTTGCGTGAAATCTCGCTGGAATACCAGCGCGAGAATGCCGCGCGTCTCTCAAAATTCGTCCGAGCTCCTTTTCGAGCGCCCTCGAAACAGTACGATCGGGGAATATCGAAAAGTAAAGACACGCGCTCGTATACCAAATATGTATCTTTATTCCAACATTTTTTCACTTGTTAATGTCATATTTGGAACCAGCAGCGAAAATTCTTATCGAGGAAAAACCGAGCCCATGCTCGAGGAACACGCACTTTCGGGCACTTAAAGTCGCGTGCTGGACATCGTGCGATAAATAAGAGCGGGATGTCACCGGGCGAAACCGCGTTCCCTGCAGCTCGTTAAACGCCCGTAATAACGATAATGATCCGTTACATCAGATCCCGCGAGCTTATTTTACCGGATAAAAAAGGATATCGGATGAGAACACACGCGCCGGTGCCCGAGCGATAAGGTCGTAAAAGAGGAGCCGCTGCCCGACGGCAACCTTGCGAAGGTAGTTAAACTACAAGCTGGAAGTGACATTTGCAAGACGCGTCGATCGTTATTCGGACTTAATTAAATGCGCGGCGTAATTACGCGTATTTACAGTGAAGCCGGAGTCGCAAACAAAGAAGCCGGCCGCGAATGAAGAAACGCTTTATCGAAATTCGTTGTTACAACGTTGATGGTTAATTTAGTAATTTATTTATATCGCCAGGCGAAATCGAAAGTTTTCTATGTTGATTAATCATCGAGAATTTCCTAAACTGGACGAAACTACGCTTCGTCAGGGGTTAGGTATTTATCACCCACGGAAATGAATAACGTATAGTTATCGATATTGTATCGCACGCGCGCGTTTAATTTGCGCTCGTAAACTCGTCCGTCATCAGAATACGTATAATAAATATATGGCGCGTCGTAAAGAAGACGCGAATAGAAACTTTAACAACACGGCGTCTCCAAAAATATTGGATAATTTTTTCCTTTTTTTTTTACCATTTTGTCGGCATCACGAGCGAATATAACGTCGCGCGTAGGTGTTTGCCGCACATTATGGTAATGACGGCACGAACAATCGGCCGGCGATCGTAAAATTTGCATTTTGGCACAGATATTGCAGACGTGCACGATGCGCGACGCACTCGCTACCCCCTTCCGCAAAAGCCCCGCGGCCTATCCTGGTATATATTCGGCTGCAGCCGTTATTTCAGAGTTTTGCAATGCGAACGGGTGTTACCGGAAACGTCCGGATGGAGGAACCATCAAAAGTCGAGGTTGAGTGATTGGAGGACGCTCGGATGATCGATTCGGGCGTCGCTGATCCTTGCCAGCTTCAATTAATATCCTGAAGTCGTTGCTCGCGCGCATGCGCATCAAAGGCGCATCAGGTGGCAACGGCTTCCTGAAGGACGGCGTAATTTCGTTTTTTTGCCCTCCGCGAAACACCTTGAGGATAATCGATCGTACATTATCCCCCTCGTGCGAGAAACTAACTCGAAAACAAGAAGTGCTTCTTCCTCCTCCCTTCTTCTCCCTGCGGAGGCGCGTCCGGGTTTTGCTTTCTCCTCCTCGCATGATGCGCGCAATTAGTCAAGTACTACCTTGCGCGCGCGCGCACGCACCCTGCAATTAGCCAATCTTAAGACGCCAATCCTTACGTCGACTCGGGGCTACTACACTGATATCTTGCTTCTTTCTCATTTATTTTTGCTCTGCGTTTTCGTTTTATCACTTGTTAGGTATAATTAGTCTGCCAGCAGCTTTAAGAGACATCTTCTTATATAATTAACGTCTTCTTATCGTTGATTTTTATTTAATCGTTGCAAAAATCTAGCTTTATCTGCCTTCGCTTCGTCTTCTGGTGACGCAAGATACGGATGGACTAATTAAACTGCGCTCCGTGGTCAGATCGACAGAAAGCGTTTCGATGGCTTCGACGACTTCATGCAGATGCGTTTTATATCTTCAGTTTTTGCCAGAGAGCGATGTCCAATATAACCCGGCAATTAAAAACGGTTTCCTCAGGAATCCCGCTTTTCACATGCAAATATTTCATAGCACGGCAATGAGGAAGATACTTGAAGAATTCCCATAGAGCGTCATTAATAAGAGATAAAATACCTCGAGTTGTGTCGAAGCGACAACCGAAAGGGGTCAATGGCGACTTCTTGATTTCGATAGTAAACGTAATTACCGGTTTCTCTTGCAAGAGAGGCGAGGGCGGGTACGAGGAGGGGGGGGGGGCGGGAGGGGAGTTAAAAAACATTCTCGTAATGATATTCACGCGGGCATTTTATGACGGCGCGGGTCGCCCTGCCACGATCCGCCCGTCACCTTTGCCCGATGGGGTCCCCGTTTTTGCCCGGAATGGCGTAACGTTCGGGATTGTGAACAGAGGAATCATGTCACGAAAACCGAAACGCAGAAGGCCGCGATGTGTGGAAATATACGGCTCACTCGTATAGGCAGAAACACGGACAAATATTCATATTCATATTCAGATTACGGCAACATTCTAAGGCCGGATCAGTTACAGTTTGACTGGCTAGTTTGGTTTGAGGGCCCAGGCGCCGATGACAGGAGAGGACAACCCGAAGACGTTTCTCACTACGGGGAGACGGTGCCGCACGTTTGCGCGCATCCCTTTCCCCCCCCCCCCCCTTTTGAGTAATTAACGCATGCTCGACGAGACTATCGAATCTCATTAGTATTTATACCGCATGACCCTGTAACACGTGTTAAGCTCACGCACGTGTCCAGATTGCGGGTCTAGGATGTCTGGATCTCCCGTTAGTGTTCCTCCGATGCGCTCCTATCGCGTCGCATTAATAATGGTGATGCAAATAGCGAACTTGCAAAATTCCAAAGTTCGCGAGTGAAACCCCGTCGACCCGGCCGTCGAATATCGAAATTGCTGGATATCGAAATGTTGCGGATGGAATGCTTATTAATGCTAGAAACGCCTGCGAGACGCTTCGTGTTTCTTTCCCAATTCAAAGTCGCCCGAATTTAACGGTAAATCAGACACGCGTCAATCGAAGTACGCTTCTTTTTTTTATAATATCTGAAACAGATCAGAGAGCGCGATAGCAGACAGATTCGTTAACTCTCCGATAGATCTTTCGATAAGAGAAGCTGTTCGGCGGCGAACCATGCTGTGAAAACAGATTCCATCGAGTTCTAGAGATGAAGATAGAAAGGAAGAGAGAGAGAGAGGTGTAGGGAGATACATAACTAGATTGATCTATCATCATGATCTAGAACCAGATCCCGTTACATCATCACCTATGCGAGAGGAAATTAGTAACGCGTGAAAGTGTCGAATAAAAATGAGACTGGCGCTAGCCGGTTTCTTCGACGTTGGTTTATTCTACTGGCAGATTGGCCTGACTTAAGAATAATCACTTAATAGTGACGGACTTACGCAAGCTCTCCACGCGAATTTATATCACTTCAGTTTCTGAAGTATTTTAATCCTACGATTGCGGATTTTTGCGACCAAATTCTGTTAAAAAACATCAATTTTCAATCCTATAAGCTGTTATTGCAAAATTAGCATCTACGACCGCAGCGCCCGTGTTTATTCAAAAACAGAAAAAATGCGGGGTTTGTCCTAAAACGACAGACCCGCATACGTACACACACACACACACACACACACACACACAAGCGTGTACTCGACTGCTGTGTCACAAGATCGAATCGACTCGGGAGTCAAATTTGACCCGTCGACACGATCAGTCAGATATAATCACCGGGGACTGATCGCTCGATCGCGCGTTACGTCCATCAGCGTGCAAGTGTGTTGCGAGTGAAATTGACCAGGGCCCACGGGGGGGTCCCGAGATTCGGTCTCGAGGTCGAGATCGCACATTAGGCGCGAAGCGCGCGCGCGAGCGCGTGCGTGGCGTCGCGTCGCCGAAGAATTCGAACCTTTGAACTCTCGTCCTCTCGCGGGGCCGCACGCGGTTTACGTAATCCTGGAGAGGCCACGATGGGCCCCGTGCGGCGCGCGTCGTCACACTGGACAGTGTCACGGATGCGTTCGAAATTGCGTAAGTCCGGTATTCACTCGGAAGAGGGGAAGGAGGAGAGGGAATCGTCATCTCTGGCGCCGCGCGCGGAGATGTAATCTCGGGCCGGGGACTGACGAATTAAACGGTCCGGCGGAATGTTCGGATGGACGTAGCAGGCCATCTTTGATTGCTTTCTCGTTTTACGCTCCGCGGGTGAATCGGGGCGACGACGACGAGGACGACGACGCTGAATCGTGAAATGCAAATAACCGAAGGCGAAAGTTAACTTAATTATGAGGTCGATTGGCTTTTATCGAGAGAAAAGCTAGGAGGGACCGGTGAGCCGGTCGACTCAGGCACGCCCACCCTCGCCTGCTCACGTTTCTCGAGTTACATCGAGTGTGGGTCCTTTTTAGGAAATAATTGAGGAGTTTATTCCCAAAGTCCACTTTGAACGGTCTATAATTTGCGATTTCTCACTTAGAGTTCCATCAGTAAATTATTGCAAACATTGAGGCGTCTCTCTCGATCTAGAACTGTCGAGTACTCTTACTCGATTTCACGTAATTCTTGCGAGACACTTGGATCAAATTATTTAATTGAAACAAAAGTGTAAGATAAATAATTAATTAAAACCCAAATTTTACTCGTTCGATTCTTTAAAATTGATTTGATTTTTCGAAAGTTTTTTGATAATTTACGAAATTATAAATTTAATACTTTACGCAAGAATTTTGATTGTCAATGTTAAGTAAGTCGTGGGGCCTTGACGGTTAAGAATTTACTGTCGCTTTTACTCGGGCCCTTCAGTACGCACGGTTGAAAGAGGAAACATCGGCCATAATGACGCACGGAGACCATATCTCGATCCTGATAATCGCCGACATGCTCAAGCAAAACGGATTTCATAATTCACGCGCGGATGACATCAGAGGAGGGGGAAAGGGGAAAGAGGAGGGCTTATTATCTAGCGACCTTGCTCCTTTCTAGTGGGCCCCGGACGACCGCCGCGAGTCCCACGCGCGTGAGCGCCGTCCGTTGCTGGCGCCGGCGACGCCGAAACAGAACTTTCCCAAAAGTAAAATGCATATCGGCGAGAGAGTAATAGGAGGTCAAATTCCCCGGCGAGAGAGGAGAACGTACTGGGAATTTCCGGGAAGCCTGCCCGACTTTTAATTTCTCTCACGTGCGCGTTCTCCGGCGATCCGTCGCCTTTCGACGGATACGTTATCCCTGCGTTCGATCGGGGCCTCATTTAGGAACTGTTAATTTCGACGAGACGTTTCGACGCCGTAACGACAGAAAAGCAGATGTAAAAACTAAAGCGCCAGGTATGCGTTACGTAACGCAAGGTATTAAGAGAATCACAAAATATAAAGAGAATATAATTATAATATAAATATAAATAAAACTTGCATATTTATGATGGATCAAGACTGAATTAAAGATCAAGACTAGTAATACCTGTCTTGATCGATTATTAATTTTATTAATTTTGATGCGATTTTCCAGAAAGCGCAATATTTTTATTGTCCTTTAAAGCAAAAGTTTTACAATTTTATTATGGCACAAAAGGGCATAAACTTTATTTTTAGACGAATATAAAAAAAATGAACCAAATATCTTAATAAATAAGAAAGAAGCAAAAAAGTAAAAGTCAGTGGTCAATTTCTCCCTTTCTTCTTGCTCGTTCGCTCGTTTGCATTTCAATCACGCGAATCGCAGATCAGCAGATCGTGTCGCGAATTCCATTTGTACGAGATTGCGATCGATTGCAGGATCGAGCGCCATAAACGGCATAATTATACCTCCATAAAAAAAAGAATGCGCGGTTTGAATCATTCTTCTCTCTTCCTTCTTTTTAGCGATGTCCATCGAATATAAGAGACTAAAATATCATAGCTTCGTAGGCGCCAAGTGATTGAAAGGGAAGATCGAGCAATAACTGATCTTCCCGTGACGTAACGTTTCAGACGAAGTGCTCGACGTGACGCAACTAGGATTTTATCTCTTCATTAGACACCCATTTATTAGCAGCTACGAAAATATCTTATTATTCGAATTTGATTGATGAGTCGCCAGACACTCGAGATATCGAGTTTATTGCGCCGACATCAAATAAGACCGGAAGGCTCGATGTTGAAAAAAGGATCTTAGGACGCTGTACTTTCAAGATTGCCTTTTTATTGCCGAAGATTCTACCCGGCGGAATTCCCGCCTGGGCAAGTGATGGCGTAAGTGATTGCGGATGTTGTTAGAAGTGCCGACGATGATCGCAGATTAAATATCGATCTCATCATGCTGCGTGTCATCGAAATAATTATTTAATATTCTTCTCTTCCGGTTGTCCGGTCGTGTCCGAGACAGTTTCCACGTGCTGGTCTGTTGATTATAAGCTAAATTACGCGCGGCGGTTGTTGTACAAAAAAGGATCTATATATCTACAGACTATAGGCAAATTAATATCCGGCTGTTAATTATGCGCCCGTTTTAATTATGTACAGCGAGACGGCGGGTCGGGATCGGTGAAAGTACATATTGATTGACAAATCGAAAGTAAGTTTCTACTTGGCAGCTATTCGGCCGGCGATCGATGTTATTAATGAGGACGTGAATATTTAAGTATTTACGCTGTGTTTAAGTATTACACCCACATTACAAAAGCGCCCGTTGAGACGCGTCAAAATCGGCTCCAGATTATTTATGCGTTTCCGTGTCGCAATAGGCAGCGAGAAGGAAGAAAAGAGGGAGGGAGGGACGAGAAGAGAAAGGAAAAAAGGGAGAAAAATTAATACGCGGGTCCATTTCTGTGCTGAGCGGAATACCAGAGCTCGCGTCTCTATAAGACCCGGATGTCAACCTCGATTTTGGCTCCAGAGTCGGGTTATTAGGATGCGCCGGGCATTACGCGGCGATTCGGTAAATCTGATTTGTGCGACTCGGGTAATCTCGCGCGTAATTCAATGAAAAGGAGAAAGTAGTATCGCATTCCCTTCCTCCCTCCCTCTCTCTCTCTCTCTAATGTATATGTGAAAGTAGTGTCCGCGCACGGGTACACATTTGCAAAATGATATTTGACGGTGCCGCCCGGGACCGACCGTCCCTCTGCGTGTCCGCGTCATGTCGGCGCTTATCATGGGAATCGAACGCATCGTGAATTTTCGGCGTTTCTGCAGTATACCGCGCGCACTTTCTCCTCACCCGGTGCCCAGGACGAGAGAGACGCCGTTAATCCTTCGCGATTACGCGGGATTATTATTTTTATCACCGCTTAATAGCCGCGCGATATCCTCCCGACTTGAAAGTCGAAAGCAAACGGATACCGGATCGATCCTCTTGCGGCGCGCCGATGTCGCGGACGCGGGCGCGTATATAGGCCGGTATTCATAGTCGGATCTTATATTCAAGACCGTCTTAAGTGTATCTTCAGATACTCCGTAGCCAATGAAATGATCTATACAACATCTGCGGATAAACTTAAGACGGTCTTAAATATAAGATCCGACTATGAATACCGGCCATAGACCCTTCGATGTACGCGGAAGCACAAAATCTAGAGAGTTAAATATTTTAAGAGAGAGAGAGAGAGAAATATGTAGATGGAACGATGTTAGATTTATGTAACGTATTTTTGGTGTTCCTCCAAGACATTTGAAACTTGGTTTTACACTCCTATAAATCTCAACTTGTGTATTAAAATGAATCACCAGGGATCATCTTTTCCTGGTAAGAAAAATTTTGTTTCTGCGGAATAAGTATCTGTTTACATCATTGTATACAACAGGGAATTTATTCTGAATATAAAAGTTGTAGTCGTCATTACCGAGCCGTTTCAGTTTCTTGATAAATATTGATATGTGTAAAAGCGTTTCTTTCTACTCTACATTCGTTACGTATTACACGTAACTGTTACAGCTCACTCTTTGGTGGAATTTACGAACCTTACTTGTCCAGTAAAAAGTAAAAGGAAGAGAGAAAGCGATAGAAAGAAAAGAAATAGAAAGCGATTGAAACATTTTGAAATTAATTACTGAATATAGTTTCACCCATACCAATCTCTTTCAATTCTTGTTTACCGAGAGAACGCTGTTTACGATTGCGGTTTTGAAGGCTGAGACGCAATCGTCGCATAAATCAACGCGCCTGACCAGCATATCGCACTGACATTTTTACGATATTAAATGTTAGGTGCGAATAACACGTAATATTCCCGTGTGCGCTCATCGCTCTCACGCGCCATTCGCACGATCACCGAATCGCAAAGTATGTAAATCTTTAGATCATCAGAAGACGTCTGACCACGGGAAATCCGTAATGCGTTCATCGCGCCGTTTCTTTTTTCTCGCTTTTTTTTCTTACGATAAATTTGCATCCCATGGAAATTTCTGCGATGAGCACGCAGGATGAGTGACTCATGAGAAATTTGAACGCTGCGAGGTACATATTTAACAAGCCGATATCGTGCATCAGTATCGCAGATGTATATTAATTAAGCGTTGTTTCGCCCGTTTTTCGCTTCGTTTCGTTTCACATACGATTTATCGTACGATGACGTAATGGTAACTCCATCCTCTGTTATTCAAGAATTCGGAGCAACGCTGGTCCAATAATGGTTTTTAAAGAATCTAAATATTAATATTGAACAGAAAAATAAAATCTTATAGTTTTCGTTATTCAAGAATTCGAAGCACGACTGACCCACCTTTAAATTTAATCCTTTTTTGAGAATTTTGGGATCAATATTTCAGGAAAAAGTTAGATTTTGTTTATAACTGCCGCAAGTTCTTGAAAAAAAGCGAATGTCACGGTAAACTGTGTCGGTATAGCATTTCGATCGTTAGGAAATGAAATCAGCAACGGGAATCAGACAATTAATTAAAGAAATGTAATGGTTACGTTAATATAGTAATCAATGACGTAATAACGGCGGCGGAATTTTTTACAAATACCAGAATACGCGATATATCTCCTGTTCTTACGCCCGCGTTTTGTTTGGCGCGCTACTGTGGCCCCGACCTAACCTAATCCAGCGTGATGACATCACCGATAGGAGGATGTGTTTGCACCTACACTGGCGGCCATGTAAGTGGCGGATCGAATATCCTGTAGAATTCCGGGCCGCCGTATAATTTTCATATAAATTATTTACCAAACAACAAAGATTGCAGAGATCCTTGAGCGCGATTATTTCATCGTTAGAAAATACCGCGGGCGATCCGAATATGAAAGTGTTCCTATTTATACTCGCGCGCGCGCGCTATTATACCCGTCTGCCCACGCGCTTGCGCAGTATTGGAAATAATCTACAGGGTGTATCTCGAAAATCGCGTATCTCACTCGCGCGGGTTTCTCGCGGGGCGAGCTGGCCACTTCGTCCGCGAACAATCAACGTTTCAGAATCTCGTTACATGGCGAGTTTTGGAACCAATTGACGAACGGGACGCCGAGATAATATCGACGACATCCCGATTACGTTAGATTTACATTATTAAAAATTTTTATTAATAATTTGAGGTATCAAGCGGGGTCCCTGAAAAAGAAGCCATGACATGTGATTGGTTTACGTACCATTTTCCACGTGGACTTTTGAGATATCGATAAACGCGCGAAAAGAAGAAAAAAAGCAAAAAGAGAATTTATTTATTTAAAAGGGAATATTTTCAGCTTTGCGCTCATTTTCATCACACCGGTGTCATCGGATGATCGCGGACGCACTATGAATGGAGTTACTCCTACAGAAAAAGCCTCGTTTCTGCGTCATCGATATCTGCAGTATTTCTGCAATTCCTGCGATTATGCTCCTCAGTCACGATTTTCCACCTCGAAGAGTCGATCGGAATCGTCGACCGCGCCGTACTAAGCGTCCACCTAGCGATTTCATCGTCTTCCGTTCCCCGCACTCGGGTCGGCGATTGCCGAGATGAAAATATAATAAAATACTCCTTTTTACGCGTGCGGGATTGCGTGCATGCATTTCTCCGTCTGCGGATAATTGAGCGGGTGACCGCGCGTTAAGGAAAAACGCGAGCGTTACTGCCGAAGGTTTGCACAACTTTTATATCGCGTTTATGGGTCCCGCGGTATTCGTGAAGAACCGGTCGGCCACCGCGGCTGGCGAGGTATGCAAAAATCCTTCCTTTTTTTTATTATCCTTTCTGGACGCCGTGCGCCTCGAAGTGACGTTAATGGCACCTCCGTTTATTTATTCGTCCGCGTGGCACGCGGGTCAAAATAATTGTCGTTTCGTAGTTGACGCGCGTGTGTTAATGTTGGCTCCGTCACCTTCCAGAATTCCACCATGAGACCACTGCTGGAGATGCTACTGGTTGTAGCGTTAGCTATGCACACAAGTGGACTCCCCTACGGCGAGCTGCCACCTCAGTTGCGAGCACGTGAGTATGCAACCTCGGCAGACTCGATAAATCATCCCTCTCCCCATTTATCAAGTATACGCAGACATAAATTCTGATTTATGGAATAATTTATCCGCGGACTCCCCATGGCTGGCATGATACATGAGCGAAAACTTTATAATTTTTTCTCTTTTGACACGCACCATTCATACTCTGCGAGGTGTTTCATCCCCTAATCCGGAATATTTAAGATGCGCTGGAAAAAAATATGCAAATTAGGTTTCCTTATTTCCCCCATAAAACGTGGCGTGACTTGTATCCTTCAATCGAGTCCGATTTCAGAGGACGGACTCGTCTGGTATGGCGACAATCGTGCTGCCCAAGTTCGGAGCAACGTCTATCAGAGCTACAAAGAGAACGTCGCCCCGGAACGAATCGGCCAAGTGCCGCAATACAGTTGGGATCAGTCCCAGCAAAGTAAGGCTTCTGCGTCTTTCATTTCCTTGATTTAGCGAAAAACAACTCGTCGTATTGTTATATAACATTGTTATCCCATCGCCACAGGTACGTTCGAGGGATATGAGCCGTCAAGATCGCAGAACAGTCCCAACTACGTATACCAGCAAACGCTGCAGTCCGATTCTAACGCCTTGGACAGTCTCACGATTAGCTGCAATGGGCAAAATAAAGTCTGCGTGGACAAGAGCGTGTGCGTGGACGGATACGTACATCCCTTGAAGCAAGGTTTCATTCGACCAGGACAGGTGAGATCAATCAATCCGTTATCGCTATCTTGTACTCACATTTCTCAACTTTCTATGAAATATTAGGTCATTAACTCCGTCAGTAATCCAGGTGTGTCTATAGATGGCGATGAATCAAACTAACACATGCTTATGACAGCACTAACGTAACATAACTTGTCATATATTAATTTTATAACAGGATAGGCAATATTTAAAAACCAAAAAATAATATTCTCCAAAGTATCGCTACACTATTTGACCACCTAGACGCGACCCGGATAACATTTCTTTAAATAAAAGATACCTTCAATTTCGGATGTGTGATATTTTTTAAATTCATTAATCATACAAAATTCTATATTTTATATAATTATATAATTATCTAACTTCTAATAGAATTTTCGTCATTTTCTTACGCAAGTTAACAGCTCGCTCACACAAATCTACTAATCCGTGTTTTACGCATAGGTGCAAGAATGCAAACTCAGCCACGAAGTGTGTTGTACCGTGCAATACGATTTTCATAACTCGCCATACGAGAACGATCAGATCAACGCGGTGCTGAAGAACAATCAGTACCTAGAACCCACCCTCGAGAATGATCAGAGGTACGTCCCGTACGGGCAGAACAACCAGGCTGATGTGGCGAGCGTCGACTTGACTCCACCTTTAAGAAACGACGGTGAATTGCAATCTGCAGCGAATGACGGATACGTCTTAGAAGCCGCGAATCAACCATACAGTGAGGCGAGGCCCGCTAAAGATTTGCCTGTCGATTTCAATCAGATACCAGACGGTACAAATCAACAGGAACAGTATCAATCAGGTACGATACACCAATGTCTTCCTCGACGATTTTTTTCATGATTTTCACGAAACCATTTCTTTAATCATTCTTCCAGTTTAGTATTTGTTTTTTGCAGTTTATAAAAGTTATAAATTACATATCTAAACTTTGTAGAAAATGATCCCTTTTATGCTTTGTTATGCTATTTTATTTCATTAATGTGGATTGACGTTGCAGGCAGTGCTAGTGCGAGCGAGCCAGTTCTTCCTCCGTTGAAGTCGGCCCCTACAAACTCCAATCCCGCGTCAGTTTTTCAGTTTCCGGTTCAATCGGGATGCGCGGCTGCTTTACTCTGCGTGGAGGAGCAGTATTGTACGTTGGAAGGAGTCATCAGCACGGAACCGGTTGCGCTTACCAGCCAGCAGCTTCTACGACGTGTTCCCTTGAGCGTAAGCAATATGAAAAACATTTCAACTATATTCACGTATCACGTATACTATATTGTATAATACGTGTATAAAATAATTTTATATCAGCGAAGATCATCAAGGAACTTGAAACTTTACCTCATCGAGGAAAACTAATCGAAAGCAATTTCTCGTAGTTAAAATCACACATAAATTATTCTTTATATTTTATAAAAATTTGTATCTCTTTCTCTCTCTATTTCTTATGTATATTTTTATTTATTTTTCATATAATTTTGTAACATTTTATAATTTTATAATTTCGTGCAATTAGTCATATATATATATACAGGGTGTCTGACATAAGGCGAAAAGCCCATAGGTAGATCTCGTCAAACTGAATTAAAAAGTCCTGTACCATTTTGCAAACAACACGTAAAATTTCGAGTAATTAAGTAAAGAAAGTTCGCTAATTCAGCGGACGCGAGAGAAGTACGAATGAATGACGTAAGAAACGTCTAGCCGCGCGCGCGACGCGAGCGTATTTCTTAGAAGAACGCGATAGCAGCGAGTATCGGATTACAGCGGCAGGCGAGACGACTTTTTGTGATGTATAAGAAACGGCTAACCGCGCGCGCGACGCGAGGATCGGATTACAGCGGCAGGCGAGGCGACGCTTCTGAAATACGACAACACTTTCTCGGCAACACGAGCGCGTGAATGAGACGCTGAGAAATTATTGTCCACGCGTCGTCTCGCCTGCCGCTGTAATCCGGTACTCGCTGTTATCGCGTCGCGCGCGTGGCTAGCCGATTTTTACGTCATTCATGCCTACTTCCCTCGCTGCCAATCGCGTCCGCTGAATTAGCGAACTTTCTTTACTTAATTACTCGAAATTTTACGTGATTGTTTGCAAAATGGTACAGGACTTTTTAATTCAGTTTGACGAGATCTACCTGTGGGCGAGAGCTTTTTCGCCTTATGTCAGACACCCTATATAATATATATAATTATAAAAATTCTCTAATTAATAAAATGTAAGAGAGATAAGCAAAACTCTTATCTGTCATTTAAAAAAATAAGATGTTAAGTGGATATTGATCGTGAATCGTTCGTTTTTTACAGAGCTGCAGGGATAAGGAAACCGGAATAGTCGGCAAGTGTTGCCGCGATCCGAATTACGTGGATCCGTGGCCGACGGGCAACCTGCCGGCCAACTACACCGGCGGTTTCGACGAGCAGGGCTTCCCAACGTTCCTGAACATCGCCAAAGTGCGACCACCGAAGAAGCCGGTCACGCAGTCGCCTATTAAGATCATCCCTAAGCCGCCCACCAAGACGCCTGCGCCTCCCATTTACGAGCAGCGAGAACCCACGCACGTCGTTCCCCTGGTACCGGATTATTCCGTGACACCGCAGTACGTGGTACCGATCCCGACCCAGCTTCCCCCGATTAGCACCCCCGCACCCTTCATCAAGAGACCGTACGAAACCGCCTCGAGCGATCAGGACTCCGTTCCTATTTTGCCAGAATTGCCGAGAGGCCCGTGCGGAGTGAGAAATTACGTAAGCATAAGATAGAATTGTATTATAACTAAATTAATTAATATTATTTATTATATAAAATTAATATTAATTATTAATATTAAAAATTAATATTATAACTTCTAACAGGATAATTTTAGACTAATTTTTTGCATTTTTTATCATCAAGATTCTAGTTTCTTTCTTAAAGTTAATTAGAAAATTGCATTTTTAAATCCTTATTCCCGTCATGAAAAAGGTTCATGAAATTTAGTAGTGTTATTGTCAAAATTACGAGACCGTTGCGTGATAAATAAATTTTTTGAAATACTGAGCAAGAAATATTCATCAAGTGAATTTGAAAATCTGATCTGATTTTTTTGTGTGTTAAAAGGGACAACGTCCGCCCGGCTTCAGAGACACCGATGCGGCTTTCGGAGAGATCCCGTGGCAGGCGATGGTTCTGTGGTCGGAGGAACGTAAGATCTTGTGTTCCGGCGCCCTCGTGGCAGAGAACGTCGTCCTGACGGCTGCCAGCTGCGTCAACAGGTAAAGCTTCGGACTTATTTTTGACGATGCGTGAAATTCGCGAGAAAATTCTGAACCTTTGCTTCTAAATTATACCGTATTTGTCATATTTTGTTTCTCGAAAATTATTTAAAGCGGTTTAAAGCAGAGTTGATCAACGTTTACTATCTTTTTCACGAAGCAACTGTTTTTATTAACTATGACATGTTTACCTACCTGTTAGACCCAGTTTTTCAACTTTTAATAATAATAATTTTGTTAATAATAATTTTAAATAATTATGTTAATAATTTTGAATAAAATAAACAAACTTACGACTTGAATGCTTTTAGATTCTCGCCGAATGAAATATCCGTAAAACTTGGCGAATGGAAGCTGGGCTACGAGCTTCAACAAGAAGAACCACTTCCGTTCCAGATCATCAACGTGCAGACCATCAAGTATCATCCCGGATACGTGGACGGACTGTCGAGCAACGACACCGCCATGTTATTTTTGCAGCATCCCGCGACCTTTAACTTGCACATTAACACTCTGTGTCTCCCTGAGGATTACCAAATACAAGCAACCTCGCAATGCATCGTAACGGGATGGGGCAAATCGATATTGCAATGTAATACATACTTATACGCTATTTTGCGTTGATTTATTGCCATCACAGTTCGATCCGTTACAACATGGCATCTCCATTGCCCGAAACGATTGTTTCTCGCAAATTCCATTAAAGAGGAATACGAGTGGACAGGATTATTTAAAATATTAAATTAACGATGTATTTGATAAATATCTAACGAAATAGAATTGAACAAGTATACGATTACATAAACGCAACATGTTACAGCTCACTACGCCGGCGCCATCATGCACATGGTAGACGTGGATCTGCTGTCGCACGACGTTTGCCAGAATCGCGTCTTGGGTGCGGAATCCCATATCAATGTCGCGAATAACGTGATTTGCGGCAAGCCACAGAATGAAAATAATATGTGCCAAGCTGACGTCGGTGCTCCGTTGGCCTGCTACGACGGCAACGGCGCGTATCACATCGCCGGTATCTACAGCCAAGATACCGGCTGCTTGCCCACAAATCAAGTGCGTACGGCTTATAATTTGTTGCACCGATAATAATACATTTGGCCATAATTAATTTAATAACACAAACATTATTTTTATAGTAAGCTACTATCATTTTTCAAAAATTCGAGAATTATTACGCTTTATGTAACATTTGGAAGATGTTTATTTTTTTATATTTTGTTTATTTACTTCAACCATTACAGTCAACAAGTGGGACTTGGTTTACAACCTCCTGCTTAACCATTCCTTCATTTTCGCACTCATCCTTCCACACTTTCCTATACTCTACTGATTTCTAAACATCCTGCTTAGATCTACCTTATACCTACTTGTCAATTCTTTCTTTCTCTTTCTTTCCTTCGATCCTGTTTTCTTTTATATCTCAATTTTATATAACTTATACACTGAGAAAAAAATGTAATTGATCTTACGAAATGTTTTGTCACGGGCTGCCAACAAAATATATACTTATTCCAACAAGTTCTATATTGAAACAAATATGTAGTTCTTGGATTATGGATATGGATGTGTAATCACACATACGAGAATTATAATCCAACAATTATATATTTGATTCAATATATAACTTGTTGAAATAAGTATATATTTTGTTGGCAGCCCGTGACAAAACATTTCGTAAGATCAATTACATTTTTTTCTCAGTGTATGTATTTTACATATATTTCACATAATTATTATTATATATATATATATAATTTTATATTTGCTATTTTATATTACATTTAATATAGGCTGTATTTGATTCACGCGCTTTTTGTATTTCAGGTGGCAACGTTTGCGCCAATCGATATCGCCTGGGTGAAACAGACCATGTATCCATCCGAGAGCAAGATCGACGCCGCGCAGACTATCATTGACGACGGCTACGATTACCGGAAGAGTAATTTAGCGGGTAATCAGTATCTGCCGCCAGTGTAGAAAGCCACACGCATACACGTGCGATATATATTTATACTGTTGTATAGCATACTTCTCTCTCTTAATACTCACGAACGCGAGGAAGCGGCGGTCGCGCGTTCGCATAATAATACGATTTAGTGTAATGCTGGGAAAATAATTAGTGATACGATAAAAAAAATGGAAAATAACCGATTTCATGCTAAGTCGCGGAAACAGTCGTCTATTATCAGCGCTGACATTGCATTACTTACGAGTGGACGTTACGACATTGCATGGATGCCGAACGTGAACTGACACTAATTTTGCACTTTACCTTGGAACGGCGATTCGATTTCAATAATGCAAGGAAAATAATACATGACGGAGAGCACTTGCTGCCCCTCGTGGCGAACCGAATGTCGAGATCAGCGTCCACTCGATACCGGAATAACACAATAAAACGTACAACATATACAATGAATTCCTAGACTCTAGACGCAAATATATTTATTTACCTGATGTAATGCTAAAATTATACATACATCTGTACATAATGGGAACATTGCATATAAAGAATGTGCGCTTCAGCGCGTAAGATTATGTAAACTTATACCAGACAACTTGTCAAGCTATGTTACGTTTAATATATACTTGTTAGAAAACACTATTATTCCCTTTCTTCCTCTCTCTCTTTCTAAAGAGATCACTGCATTTAATGTGCCGAAATAGCTTTCTTCATTCGTATCTATAAGAAGGCTATGTATCTGTATAATGATGTTTTTAAACTAAATTATTCAGCATATTTTTAAATTACTGCGTGGCGTAACAAGTACAGAGAGATCAAAATGAAATTCTTCACCTGCACAATAATTATCTCTGACGACTCCATTACGTGTCGTCCACATTTTTCAAAATTTCCCTCGAATTGGTTCGATTGAACCAATCTTCTTCAAATATAACAATAAGTGATGCTTTTCATTTATCATTTTCACCACAAAACGCATGATGAACATCGCAAAAGTAATAATAGCTGCCGCGCAAAGCAAAAGACACGCGGCCACATCGATGAGGCATATTTGCCACCAGGCCAAAGCCATAGCGGGCGATCGCAAGACATCGTCGCCGTATTTAATAACGTATTCGATCCAGTAATTCGCAGTGTCAACAGGATTCAACGGCTGATCGAGGAGTCTCTGCGATAGATTTCTAATGTTTTCCCTAAAAAGAAAACAGTCACATTATCAATAGCGATTAACATATCGCATTAAAGACGAAGCAAACAGTAAATACGCTGTGACAATGCCAAATGTACACAGTGTGCACTTTAAATAGATAAAGAATAGCATGTATATATACATTGTATAATTATAATCAGACAATGCAAAGTGCGCAATAATATCTTACTGACAGATTATTGTTTTACATGTATGTTAATACATGAAATCATATTTTCTCTTACATGTATCGGGGGTCGTGCAAGATCGCGTTCAAAGCTGCGCTCATGTCTTCTTCAGAAATCTTATGGATATCCAGTTTCATCGCGATGTTCCTTGTAACATACGTCTCCATATTTTTAAACTGATCGCTGTACAATGGTATGCCAATCATGGGAACACCGAGGAAGACCGCTTCCAGGGTGCTCATGAGTCCGCCATGAGTCACGAAGGCTCTTATATTTGGATGTTCTAAGACATTGAATTTGTATTATACGGATTTTGTAAATTTTACAAAATTGATTAAGTGTAGAACAATGTGACTCACTTAATACTTTAACTTGCGGCATCCAACGGAACGTGCGAATATTTTCGGGTAAGCCAGCCGGCAATTTTTCCGGGTTCGGTACCTTCATTAAAACCCGCACAGGTGCTATCTTGCCTAAGGAGGCATAAAACACATCGAGGATTTTGCGGGGAAACGTTTCAATCAGCACCATCGAGCCGAACGTGAAGTATACAAAACCATCTTTGCTGTCGTCCATCCATTTCTTCAATTCCTACAAAGAAAGAATTCTTAAATGCACTTGCTGTTCATGCCAATTGTTTTCTCGTGAATATTGAAATAAAGACTCAAGAAATTCAAGGAATAATTAAACAATTTATTTAGAGAAACGATCGAGCTGTGATTCATAAAATATACTGAAATTTGAATAGTACAAAATTAAGTGCAGATGACAAGTGGGAGATGATTGCAATCACACTACACCTTTTCACAATTCTTCTTTTTGTTTCTCTTCTATTTCCACTATTATTTATATTAACGATATATTAACTTCTAACGCAGTTTCCGTAAAGATGCTAGTTACTCAAATTGCAAAATACTTTGCCGTGCACGCTGACACACTTTAATTTTATCCTTGTTTCCAGAACAGTGTCATCAATGCGAGTGGATGAGAGAGAAGCAAGAGAGCAAGAGGTTGCCAAGAGTCATATAAAAGTGTCGTTGGCGTTAGGCAATAACGAAAACGACTTCACAATCGAAAGAATTGTCTTACCTGTGGCAACGGTGACTCATCATCTCGAATATGAATCCCGGCTATTTGAACGGCGGCAGGTGTCATTGGCTGGATGCCATTCAGAACGATGTGAGAGTTGATGAGGACCAATGCCAGATTCATCTTCTGTATGCTTGGAAGATTCGGTCCAAAGTACTTCCTTACTAACTCGTCTTGCGGTCTCGTGAGATAAGTGAAGTACAACTTGCAGTAGAGATTGTAAAGAGTGTTGTACGTACGTTGCCATAAATTTGTGGGAGATTCCTTGTTTGCAAAGAGGTTTGATACGAAAGCTAGGTTCTCTGGTTGAGCGATTAATTCATTATGCCATGGAAGCAGTGGCGTCGTGCTGAGCCCGATCAGAGGTATATTTAATAATTCGGCGATAGCCGCAAAGCAGTGTGCCCCGAATACCTAATAGGTAAATAATTTTATGTCAAGAATTAACATGGAAAATTCAGTTTCTCTTACACATTCGAAGTATTCATATTTGAAATATGACTAACAGATATTGTTCGATTGGTGACACCAGTTTTGTTTGAATATGATATTCAATTTTGTTCTTAATTTCCTTATTAAGTGTCCGGAATTTATGAAGTGTGAAATATATATTGTACATTACTATTCGCCGGAAAATGAACATCAGTGAAATTCATCCATCAATTGCAATTAAAGCAAAGTATTTCGCATCTTATTATTGATAAACTAGTGAACTGATTTGTGTAATGTAAATGAATAACATCAAATGGTCTATGGAAGATGACTTATGCATTTAACATTCCGTTGTATTATGTATTATTATTCTCCTTTACCATTGTCCGGTTGAAAAAGAAATCGATTAATTTACATCAGAGATAAAGTTTGATATCACCGATATGAAAAAAAAAACATATTATGCAGTTAGAGAGTAAACGTGTTTATTCACTGTTATGCCACTGGAAGGACTATTTTCTTTCTGCAATAATAAATAATATTGAGACAGATTCTTACTCTTCTTCCTCGCCACGAAATATGAAATATGAAAATATGAAAATATGGTGCGCGAATATGTATCACAACAATTTTTCATACCTCTATAATCATTGCATCGTAGGGTGGATCTTTCGGCGGGTTGCGAACGAGGTTTTGTATTACTGGATTCCCCAGATGGGCTTCACAAATATCATTACCATTTATTAGTCCGATCAGAATCGCCGGATTATTGTCCGCTACTATTTGTGTCATATGCTCATACGTGAAATTGTTTACAAATGATAGAGGCGCTGTCAAGTTTGCAATATCGGTATAGTTTGGATAGGGTGTCTTCTGTGGGAACGGACTGATTATGTCGACCTGGTGTCCTTTACTGATTAAACCTTTCATCACACTCTCTAGTATAACGAAATGACTCTTGAATGCAATGGGAAACACCCCGAGAAAGCGATATGCAGCGCAAATCGATAGCCAGAACAGCCAAACAAATATCACCGGCAACATCCGCATTTTTGTTTTCATAAATTTTCTTTCTTAAATTTGATTTTGAAACGGGAGGGAAATCACGATTACTTCGAATATTTTTATTTGTATTCTGTTGTCTGTTATTTCATATTTGCTTTTTTAATTCTTAATACTTTTGGTGATAATCAGATGTTCGATCTACTTTTTAAATGATTATGAAATAATTAAATGGCACAGAATGTTAAATATAAGATCCGAAGCTGAACATTCGCGATGACAACACGCGCTGAACTTAAGACGCAACTAAGCTTGAAAATTGTTAATTTTACGTATATAACTTGTTTATTATGCGCAATCGCAGTTGTATGCAACGATGAGTATTGAAATTTAAATCGTTTTGGATTTATCTTTTAAATTCTTATGCTTATTAGCACTATTTGCAATCTATGTTCATGGATTTGGTAAGTGTTTACATCACTTATCTTTTAGTTTGTACGTTGCAGCCATTGTAAGCGCGCAAAAAGTTTTCTTATCTTCGCGAGCTTGGAATTATTAAAAGGTTTTGATGATGATGAAGGTAATGATGAAGAGATTAACGGAGAATATTATAAACAATTGAGAATTTTTATTTTTCTTGTTCTTTTCTTAGTAAAATTATTAATAAAGAGACGACTCTCTATTGACTTTGATATAGTTGTTAAGATCATGACTTCAAAGAACCTCAAAGAGATTTTAATTGTCGCATATATTCTTTATTATAAAAGTTATCAGCACAAGAAGGTTTATAAATAGGATGTATTTATTCTGTGTGTGTGTGTGTGTGTGTGTGTGTGTGTGTGTGTGTGTGTGTATGATTCTGCGCATGTTCTTTGAACTCATGATCTTAACAACTATATCAAAGTCAATAGAGAGTCGTCTCTCCTATATATATATATATATATATATATATATATATATATATATATAGGAGAAATGGGCAATATCCTCGCATTTCTAACAAAATGGTGAAGTTTATATAGTTTTAACACCAATATTTTGTGAATGAAAACTTTAAAATGTTAGCGGCCTATTTTTGAAAGATTTTTGATTAAAAATCAGGGTATGTTTTCGGTAATTAAAAAAGATATGGTCATTTATCATGGACTACCTCATGTTTCACAATTTCGCTTCTTTATATATTTTGATGAATAAAAAAAAGGGTCGTTTACAGCGAAATAATACGCCAGAGTGTGTTAAAACTGATGAACGTTTCCATAAATCACATATTTCGTAGGGGAAGTATAATAATATACAATTATTTTAGTTTTCTCCGACAGTTCGTGAACATTTTCAGTCTACTTTACTGACCCGAGAAATAACTTTTGCTATTGTAAATCTAAATTTGGGAGTCAAATTTTCAATACTGTATGTTGGCTACAAATGAGCTGCAGTGATATGCGGTGGCATATTAATGCCTTAAGGAACACTTGCAAAAAACAGCCATTATTTATTCTTCCGAAGCATTATAACTCTGAAATTATCCTTGATTCATTATAATTTTATTCAATTGTTTGCATATTAAATACAGTTGCCTAATTCTACTATCTTATCTACTCTTAAAAAAGCCGTGTTAAGGCAAATCGAAATCATTGTTGCCTCTTTTCCGCGACGCTGATTAGTTATCTAGCGTTGTGCGTTATGTTCAGTTTAGATTACCATCGCGCGGCTATCTTCGCGTGGAGGTTAACAATTTGGTAGAGTGTGATAATTGTGCATATAATAAATAATAGATGAATATTATTATTCGAAAACATTATTAATATTGAAAAATAAAATAGCGCGCGCCTGTGTTGTACTGGTAACAATATAAATATCCCTCCTCGAACTCCTCGGAAAAAGAAAAAAATTTTAATGGCTAGAACTTATTCATTTATTGTTTTAACGAATTTTAAATCATCCAGAACTCTAGGCAATATGCCAATTAACAATATAAACGTCTCAGACCTACTCGGAAAAAGAAAAAATTTCTAAGGGCTAGAACTTTTTCATTGTTGAGTTTACGGTATTTTCAATAGCAGAGAACTCTAGGCAATATAAAAAATAATATCAACAGCTCAGAACTTCTCGGAAAAGAAAAAATTTCTAAGGGTTAGAACTTTTTCATTTCTGAGTTTACGGTATTTTCAATAGCAGAGAACTCTAGGCAATATAAAAAATAATGATATCAACAACTCAGAACTGCTCGGAAAAAGAAAAAATTTCTACGGGCTAGAACTTTTTCATTTCTGAGTTTACGGTATTTTCAATAGCAGAGAACTCTAGGCAATATACAATGACATAACTCAAAACTTGTGATTTTTCAGGAGACACGATTTAAAGTTTTGAATTGTTATAACTTTGAACGAGAATTTTAAAATACCGTATTGGCATAATTGAATAAAGTAACGTAACATATAGTAGAAAGAAAAAACTATTTTAATTGATTGAATGAATTGCTACTGAATTCTCCTATAACCCGAAAACAACCTCTCTTTAGACTTATGACATTCTTATTAAAAATAGCTTTTAGAATACGACATATGTAAAAATATGATGTTCTTGTTAGGAAAAAAAGCATATTTGGCAATCTTTCTCCCTGTATTAATAACTCAATAAGGGCAATTTTTGAGTTATGTCATTGTTGCAGCAAATGAGCGTTTTCATTTCTAAGGCCCAATTTCTTCACCTCTCGATAACTTTATCCAAATGATATCTCGTAGAATCAGTTTTCTTCACCTTTGTAACCTGACAGAATATGGTAATTTATAATAACATTCTAGACACTTTGTGTCAAAAGTGAGTAGTATAAAGAATAGCTATCCATTAAATACGTAATCAGAGGTTTCAATGAAGAAAAGAAATTTTTAGGTATCTGGAAGTTAGCTATTGAGAAGTATGAAGAAACCGGGCATAAATCTGAAGGATTTTCAATCGTCGAAAACTCTTCGCAATATGCCAAATCCATTCTTAAAAAAGCCGTGTTAAATGTCTTCGCGTGAAGGTTAACAATTTGGTAGAGTGTGATAATTGTGCATATAATAAATAATAGATGAATATTATTAGTCGAAAACATTATTAATATTGAAAAATAAAATAGCGCGCGCCTGTGTTGTACTAGTTTCATATAAAGTATTGGTTGTCATTTACATTAATTTTATTCGTCTGTCTTATTTGAATGTTTTCGAGATATTACATTTATTATAGTTACATAATAACAAATTTACGATGTAAATATAAATAAAATTACCGTTTACTAGATAAGAGCTATGTTCTGTTGAAAATGCGGAAAATTCTACTAAATTAAAAGATAGCGAAATGTTTTACTTTTTTTATGTATCTTTTTTTAATTTTTCCTTGTTTCCTTGTTTTAATTTTTTATAATAAACAAAAGTATAATTACTCTAACTTAAAGAAGTAAGAAGTAAGCAGGAATCATGTCTTCTTAAAAAACTAAGATACTGAGTTGCTACTGATTGTGAAACGTTCGTTTTCCAGTTACAAGAAGAATTCCGTGACACTGCAGTATATTGTACCAACCTAACTCAGCTTCCTTGATCACGATCATTCATACTTTCACGCCATTGCTCAAATTACCATACAAAATCTTGAGCAAATAGAACGCCCAACGTGCCCAAATTTTCGAAGAGTCCCTACAAAGTGAGAAATTACACGCTCTCGCCGTTTATACTGGGTGTCTCATAACTCCTTACCTTCCCGTTAATGGTGTATAGTTTTGACTTACAAGTAACACTACCCAAGTGTCACACGCCGATTTTGATAAGCTTCGAATATGTTGTTGTCTAGGTCAAAATATGAGATACATATTTTTTTATATCGGCCCGTTTTGCCATTAAGGGGGTGAAACACCCTCTTGAAAAAAATCGGGTTTTATATTTCTTAGCGAATACCGTCGAAACAATAAAACATATAAGAAAAAGTTTCAAGTAAAAGTTTTATGGATTCTAATGTACTTTATAACAGTGCAATCAGATTTTTCGAAAATGTCATATTTTTCAAAATTCCTTTCCCCCTCCACAATTTTTGAAAATTTTAAAATTTATCTTTCAGCAAAACTTCAAGCATATTTAACGACAATTCAACCATATATGATAAGGTCATATTCTGAAAACGCATTTTTCAAAAATAAGCTAAAAGTACCTCTATATCGCTACATACGCGCCCCGTCCGTATTCTCGTATTTAATACGCTAGTTACTCCTGGCAAGAGTTTTTTCGCACAGAGATAACAATGAAGTCGGGGGATTACTTTTAATTAACAAAATAAGTCAGGTTCTCGCCCTCTGCCGAACCCAGAAATGGTCAACGTAGAGCTGACAAGAAAATTTTACTTTTTTTATTTTTATCAATATTTCTAAATTTGTTTGTTTTTTTCTCTATAATTGCATATATACTAACATTTCTTATGAATCTGATTGCACTGTTATAAAGTACATTAGAATCCATAAAACTTTTACTTGAAACTTTTTCTTATATGTTTTATTGTTTCGACGGTATTCGCTAAGAAATATAAAACCCGATTTTTTTCAAGAGGGTGTTTCACCCCCTTAATGGCAAAACGGGCCGATATAAAAAAATATGTATCTCATATTTTGACCTAGACAACAACATATTCGAAGCTTATCAAAATCGGCGTGTGACACTTGGGTAGTGTTACTTGTTAGCTGAATCGAAAAGTCCTTTACCATTTTGCGATTTTCGCAATAATAATCAAGTTATTAAACGATTAAAGTAAATGAATGCGAGCACGGCTCGTGCAGCGAAGCCGTCGGTAGAAGGACCGCGCGCTCGTTGTTGGGTATCGTGCAATGAGACAGCGGTACCAGAACGCGTGCTTTGTAGCATGCAGTGGGGATGGAGTAGGAATGGTCTCGCGACTTGTCACACGTTTTCTGGCATCACTGTCTTCATCACGCATTACTGTGCCCTCCTACCGATGGCCTCGCTGCACGAGCCGTGCTCTCATACGTTAATATCAATCGTTAATAACTCAGTTATTATTGCAAAAATCGCAAAGTAGTACAGGACTTTTCGACTCAGCTATAGCTAAGTCTAAACTATACGTCATTAACCAGCGCAGCGGTAACAGAGTTTTGAGACATCCTGTATAAAGAATTGTTTTTAATACATCTTCTAACAGAAAGTTTCGTCAGCCAGAGAATAATTCTGATAAATAATTACTTCCTATTTATATTCTTCAAAATTTCTTTTGAATTAGTGCGACTAATTGATCTTCTTTGAATGTAACGACCTGTGATGATTTATCATTTTCATCACAAAACGCATAATGAACAATGCAATGGTAATAATGGCTGCCATGCAAAGCAAAAGACACGCAACTACGTCGACGAGACACAATTGCCACCAGGCCAAATCCATAGCGGGCGACCGCAAAACATCGTCACCGTATTTAATCACGTATTCGATCCAGTAATTTGCAGTGTCAATAGGACTTAGAGGTTGATCGAAGAGTCTCTGCGATAGATTTCTAGCGCTTTCCCTAAAAAGAAAATAGTCACATTATCAATAGCGATTAACATATCGCATTAAAGACGCAACGCAAATACGCTGTGGAAATGCTAAGTACACAGCGCGCACATAAAATAAAAATAAAATAGTGAATAGCATATTATACCGTGTTGTCGTATACATACAATGTATAATAATAAGTAGGCAATGCAAAGTGCGCAATAATATCTTACTGACAAATTATTGTTTTACATGTATGCTAATATTTCAAATACTATTTTCTCTTACATGTATCGAGAGTCGTGCAAGATCGCGTTCAAAGCTGCGCTCATGTCTTCTTCAGAAATCTTATGGATATCCAGTTTCAACGCGATATTTCTCGCAACGTACCTCTCCACAGTTTTAAACTGATCGCTGTACAATGGTATGCCGATCATGGGAACACCGAGGAAGACCGCTTCCAGGGTACTCATGAGTCCACCGTGAGTGACGAAGGCTTTTATGTTTGGATGCTCTAAGACATTGAATTTGTATTATACGGATTTTGTAAATTTTACAAAATTGATTAAGTAAGAACAACTTGTGACTCACTTAATACTTTAAGTTGCGCTATCCAACGGAACGTGCGAATATTTTCGGGTAAGCCAGCCGGCAATTTTTCCGGGTTCGGTACCTTCATTAAAACCCGCACAGGTGCTATCTTGCCTAAGGAGGCATAAAACACATCGAGGATTTTGCGGGGAAACGTTTCAATCAGCACCATCGAGCCGAACGTGAAGTATACAAAACCATCTTTGCTGTCGTCCATCCATTTCTTCAATTCCTACAAAGAAAGAATTCTTAAATGCACTTGCTGTTCATGCCAATTGTTTTCTCGTGAATATTGAAATAAAGACTCAAGAAATTCAAGGAATAATTAAACAATTTATTTAAAGAAACGATCGAGCTGTGATTCATAAAATATACTGAAATTTGAATAGTACAAAATTAAGTGCAGATGACAAGTGGGAGATGATTGCAATCACACTACACCTTTTCACAATTCTTCTTTTTGTTTCTCTTCTATTTCCACTATTATTTATATTAACGATATATTAACTTCTAACGCAGTTTCCGTAAAGATGCTAGTTACTCAAATTGCAAAATACTTTGCCGTGTACGCTGACACACTTTAATTTTATCCTTGTTTCCAGAACAGTGTCATCAATGCGAGTGGATGAGAGAGAAGCAAGAGAGCAAGAGGTTGCCAAGAGTCATATAAAAGTGTCGTTGGCGTTAAGCAATAATGAAAACGACTTCACAATCGAAAGAATTGTCTTACCTGTGGCAACGGTGACTCATCATCTCGAATATGAATCCCGGCTATTTGAACGGCGGCAGGTGTCATTGGCTGGATGCCATTCAGAGCGATGTGAGTATTAATAAAAATCAATGCCAGGTTCATTTTGTGTATGCTTGGAAGATTCGGTCCAAAGTACTTTCTTACTAACTCGTCCTGCGGCCCCGTCACGTACTTAAAGTTCCACTTGGAGTAAAAAACATTGAGAACGTTTTTCGTACGCTGCCATAAATTTGTGGGGAAACCCTCTTTTGCAAAATTGTTTGATACGAAGGCTAGGTTCTCTGGTTGAGCAATTAATTCATTATGCCATGGAAGTAGTGCCATTGTGCTGAGTCCGATCAAAGGTATATTTAATAATTCGGCGATAGCCGCGAAGCAGTGTGCCGCGAATATCTGAGATAGATAAATAATTTTAAGTCAAGAAGTTACAGAGAAACTTATCTTTCTTTTACAAATTCGAAGTATTCATATTTGAAATATGACTAACAGATATTGTTAGATGACATGTTGTTAGATGATTGGTAACAGCAGTTTTGTTTGATTATGATATTCAATTTAGTTCTTAATTTCTTTATTAAATCAGGAATTTATGAAGTGTGAAATATTGTATATTATACAGTATTCGCCGGAAAAAGGAACATCAGTGAAATTCATACATCAATTGCAGTTAAAGAAGTATTTCGTGTCTTATTATTGATGAACTAGTGAACCGACTTGAATAATGTAAATGAATAACATCAAATAGTTTATTGAAATTGACTTATGCATACAACATTCTGTTGTATTACTTATTCTCTTTGTATCATTGTCCATTGTATCATTGTACTAGGATGAAAAAGAAATCGATTAATTTACATAAGAGATAACGTTTCGTGTCACCTATATGAAAAAACGTATTATGCAGTTAAAGACCGAACGTGTTTATTCACTGCTATGCCATTGGAAGCACTATTTTTTTCACCAATAATAAGTAATATTGAGACAGATTCTTACTCTTCTTCCTCGCCACGAAATATGAAATATGAAAATATGAAAATATGGTGCGCGAATATGTATCACAACAATTTTTCATACCTCTATAATCATTGCATCGTAGGGTGGATCTTTCGGCGGGTTGCGAACGAGGTTTTGTATTACCGGATCCCCCAGATGGGCTTCACAAATATCATTACCATTTAGTGTTCCGAGCACAATCGCTGGATTATTGATCTGTTGTACTTTTGTCACAAGCTCATACGTGAAATTGTTTACAAGTGATAGAGGCGCTGTCAAGTTTGCAATATCGGTATAGTTTGGGTAAGGTGTCTTCTGTGGATACGGACTGATTATGTCGGCCTGATGTCCTTTACTGATTAAACCTTTCATCAAACTCTCTAGTATAACGAAATGACTCCTGTATGCAAGGGGAAACACCCCGAGAAAGCGATATGCAGTGCAAATCGATAACCAGAACAGCCAAACAAATATCACCGGCAACATCCGCATTTTTGGTTTCATAAATTTTGTTTCATAAATTCGATTTTGAAACACGGTAGGGAAATCACGATCACTTACTTCAAATGTATTGTTTATTTGTATTCTGTTGTCTGTTATTTTATATTTGCTTTTTTAATTCTTAATACTTTTGGTGATAATCAGATGTTCGATCTAATTTTTAAATGACTATTTATTTTGAAGAAGTAATTAAATGGCATACAATGTTAAATATAAGATCCGAAGCTGAACATTCGTGATGAAAACACGCGCTGAACTTACGACGCAATGAAACTAAGCTTGCAAAGTGTTAATTTTACGTATATAACTTGTTTATTATGCACAATGTAACAGAGTAGAATGTATCGCAATTGTATGCAACGACGAGTATACCAATTTAAATTTAAATTAGTTTGGATTCATATGTTTTGCGGTTTTAGTACTTATGCGTATAGCACCATTTGCAATCTATTTCCATGGATTTGAATGTTTAAGTGTTGGCATCACTCATCCTTTAGTTTGTATGTTGCCGCTATTGTAAGCGCGCAAAAAGTTTTCTTCGTTTTCTTGACTTTAATATAGTTGTTAAGATCATGACTTTAAAGGACCTCGAAGGGATTTTAATTGTCGCGTATATTGTTTATTAAAAAGTCATCATAAGAAGTTTTATACATAGGATATTTATTTTCTCTCTCTCTCTCTCGCTCTGTGTGTGTGTGTGTGTGTGTGTGTGTGTGATTCTGCGCATGTAAGTAATCTAGAATCATTTCCACGCCCTCTGTTGTTCTTATTTTTGCGTTAATTTTCAAAATTTCCATTTTGTATTTCATGATCATTTTTCCTGGATATACAGGGTGTTTCCTAAGTAAGTAGACAAACTTAAGGAGGATATTCCTTGGCTTATTTTAAGAAGAAAAGGTCATATAAACATATGTCCTAAACTGCTTTGTTTTCCAAAAAAAGTACATCACTGTTTTCGTTCACTTTTCGGATAGCGTGCTTTTGCAGTACGAGTCAACAGCGGTGGGGATGGAGTGGGGATGGTCAATTTTTGAACAGGAAGTTTGCCAATCGATGGATCGGTCGAGGTACTCAAAGACCAAACGATTTATGGCCTGCAAGATCCCAAGACTTAAATCCAGTAGATTTTTTTCTATGGGGACAGCTTAAATCTTTAGTTTACGCTACACCTATTCAAAATGAAGAAGATCTCAGAAATCGCATAATAGATGGATGTGAAAGAATACGTAACACTCCAGGTATTTTTAAGCATGTACGTCAATCAATGGAAAGGAGAGTTGAGGCGTGTATCATGGCTGCAGGTGGACATTTTCAGCAGTTACTGTGATGTTTATTATTTTTCTTTTTAGTTACTATTTTCTTTTTCGTTATAATTTTTCTTTTTGGTTACTATTGTTTTTCATTTGTTTCATTTGCAATAATACAAACTGTTCTATAATAAACGAAAAGTGAACGAAAACAGTGATGTACTTTTTTTTGGAAAACAAAGCAGTTTAGGACATATGTTTATATGACCTTTTCTTCTTAAAATAAGCCAAGGAATATCCTCCTTAAGTTTGTCTACTTACTTAGGAAACACCCTGTATAGGACATAGAATAAATAGGATAGATGGACAAGATCCTCGCATTTCTAAAACAATGGTAAAGTTATATAGTTATATAGTCCTTAAAATAATATTTTATGAGAGAAAACATGAAAATGTTAGTGGCCTATTTTTGACAGATTTTTTAAATTAAAATTCTGGGTATGTTTTCGGTAATTAAAAAAGATATGGCCATTTATCACGAATTACCCCATGTTTCACAATTTCGCTTCTTTGTGTATTTTGAAGAATAAAGAAAAGAGTCGTTTACAGCGAAATAATATGCCAGAGTGTGTTAAAACAGATGAACGTTTCCATAATCACATATTTTCATAGGGGAAGTAATATACAATTATTTTAGTTTTCTCCGACAGTTCGTGAACATTTTCAGTCTACTTTACTGACCCGAGAAATAACTTTTGCTATTGTATATCTAAATTTGTAAGCCAAATTTCCAATAATGTATGTTGGCTTGTTGGCTACAAATGAGCTGCAGTGATATTACGGTGGATATGTTAATGGTCGCTCCATAAAGAACAATTGCAAAGAACAGCGATTATTTATTCTTCCGAAGTATTACAACCCTGAAATTATCCTTGATTCATTACAATTTTATTCAATTACCTTTATTAAATACATTTGCTTAATTCTACTATCTTATTTCATATAAAGTATTGATTGCCATTTACATTAATTTTATTCGTCTTTCTTATTTGAATATTTTCGAGATATTGTATTTATTATAGTTACATAATAACAAATTTGCGATGTAAATATAAATAAAAATACCGTTTACTATACTGCAAAACATGTCTACTTTAAATTCCGCGAAACTATAACGGAAAAAAGTCATTTTTTCCCGCTTTAACTTGTAAGTGCGAAATTAAAGCGGAATCATTGCGAGTTGTCATAGTTACGTTATTTTCGTCCGCTTTAAATATGTATGACCGAAATCGTAACCGATGATCACATCCTTTATAATATTCGTTAACTATACTTTATATATATATATATATATGATTCCGCTTTAATTTCACACTTACAAGTTAAAGCGGAAAAAAATGACTTTTTTTCCGTTATAGTTAAAGTGGACATGTTTTGCAGTGTAGGTAAGAGCTAAGTTCTGTCGAGAAAATTTTACTAAATTAAAAGACAGCGAAAGGTTTTACTTTTTTTATATCATTTTTTAATTTTTCCTTGTTTTCTTGTTTTACTTTTTTATAATAAACAAAAGTATAATTACTCTAACTTAAAGAAGTAAGAAGGAAGCAGGAATCATGTCTTCTTAAAAAACTAAGATACTGAGTTGCTACTGATTGTGAAACGTTCGTTTTCCAGTTACAAGAAGAATTCTGTGACACTGCAGTATATGGTACCGACCTAACTCAGCTTCCTTGATCACGACCATTCACACTCTCACGCCAGTTTTCAAAATACCGTACAAAATCTTGAGCAAATGGAATGCCCATTGTGCCCAAATTTCCGAAGAGTCTCTGCAGAATGAAAAATTACATGCGCACAGAAAGTTTCGTCAGTCAGAGAACAATTCCGATAAATAATTACCTGCTGTTTATATTCTTCAAAGTTTCTTTTGAATTAGTGTATCTAATTAATCTTCTTTGAATGTAACGATCTGTGATGATTTCCATTTATCATTTCGATCACAAAACGAACGATGGTTACTGCAACGGTAATAATGGCTGCCACGCAAAGCAGAACACACGCAACCACGTCGACGAGACATAATTGCCACCAGGTCAAATCCATAGCGGGCGACCGCAACACGTCGTCACCGTATTTAATCACGTATTCGATCCAGTAATTTGCGGTGTCAATAGGTCTCAGTGGCTGATCGATGAATCTCTTCGACAGATTTCTAACGTTCTCCCTAAAAAAGAAGATAGAACAGTCACGGTATTAAATAACAATCAAGACATCGGATCAAAGATGAAGCGACAAAACCTAAATTCGCGAATACAAAATAAATTTCAAATGTACAATAATTTAATAAAGTTTAAATATAACAATACGCAAATTAAATTAGACAAAATTGAATACGATATATATTTGCGAATGGCAAATCGTATCACATTATGGTACATAGAATATAATAAGGGCGTGATATATAATAATTTATCACTGACAAATTGTTGTAGTAATAAGATATGGTAATTGTTATAATAAGAAGTTTTCTTTTACATGTATCGCGGATCATGCAAGATCGCGTTCAAGGCTGCATCCATGTCTTGCTCAGTGAGCTTATGGACGTCCAACTTCACAGCGATGTTTTTCGTGACGTACGAGTCGATATTCTTAAACTGATCGGCGAAAAGTGGCATGCCGATCATGGGAACACCGCAGGTGATCGCTTCCAGGGTGCCCATGAGCCCGCCATGAGTGATGAAGGCTCTTACATTTGGATGTCCTACAACATTGTATTTATACTAATAGAGTTTTATGATTTACACAAAAAAACATACTTTGTATAATTGATATAATTTACATGTAGTGATGGTTGCATGTGATAAGTTTTTAATTATTTTTAATATTGCAAATGTGTAATACCTTTACTGTTCGCATGAGATCACATTATAATTTTATTAATATTAATATATTATATAATTGATTAAGTAAAAACAATTGTGACTCACTTAATACTTTCAGCTGCGACATCCAAGCGGATGTGTAGACATTTTTGGGTAAGCCAGACGGTAACTTCTCCGGGTTCGGTACCTTCATTAAAACCCGCACAGGTGCTATCTTGCCTAAGGAGGTATAAAACACATCTAAAATTTTCTGCGGAAACGTTTCGATCAGCACCATCGAGCCGAAGGTGAAGTACACAAAACCGTCTTTGCTATCGTCCATCCATCTCTTCAATTCCTGCAAAGAGAGAATTATTGGATGCACTTGCCACTCATGCCAATCGTTTTTTCGTTGTTTAAATGAAGACTCAGGAAACAAAAGGTATTTAGGGAAACGGCCAAGCTGAGTTGTGTGAAAAAGACATCTTATTAAGAATGAATGTTCATTCTAATAAATAATATTATTATAATAAAACAAAATAAAGTTTAGCAATAAAATTAAGTGCACGTGATGTGGAAAATGATGAAACATATACTGCAAATTTTCGCAGTTTGTCCTCCTATTTGCAATATCAAGTCGATACATCAATTTCTACTTTAGTTTCCGTAAATATGTAAGTCACGCGTATTGCGAAATACTTTGCTGCGTATGCTTTAATTCTTTTTTACAAAGCAGTGTTATCAATGTTGCGGACGGAGTGAGAAAGAAGAAAAAAATAGATAGGCCAAAGGTCATACTAGAGTTTCATTGGCTAGAGTTTGGTTACGCTATCCAAAGTGAAAACAGCTTCAGAGATCGGCAGAATTATCTTACCTGCGGCAACGGCAAATCGTCATCTCGGATATGGATCCCCCCTACTTGGATGGCAGCAGGTGTCAGCGGTTGGATCTTATTCAGAGCGATGTGAGAATTAATAAGCATCAGCGCCAAGTTCATCTTATGTACACTTGGCAAATTTGGACCGAAGTACTTCCTCACTAAATCGTCTTGCGATCGCGTGAGATAGTTGAAGAACAACTTGGAGTAGTAGGTATTAAAGACGTTGTATGTACGCTGCCAAAAGTTCATGGGAACTTCCAAGTCTACAAGAGTGTTCGGCACGAAGGCCAAGTTCTCGGGCTGAGCGATTAAGTTATTAAGCCATGGATACATCGACGTCGTGCTGACTCCGATCAGGGGTATGTTTAACAAATGAGCGATGGCCGCGAAGCAATGTGCACCAAAGAGCTGAGCATAAACAGAATAATTTAAAGTCGAGAAGTATCTGAGGAGTTTTAATTAACTTTAAAACCTCGAAAGTAATCGTACTTGAAACATGATTATTAAATATTGTTAGATTGGTGACAGAATGTTTGCCTGTATATGTTATTTGACTTAATTTTTTTCTTGTTTAGTGTCGGTAATTTATATAAATAATAAAATAAATTTCTCAATATTTTTTTGCTAGGGAATAAACATTAGTTAAATAGATTAATGAATACGAGTCAAGTAGATTGTATCTCATGTTTATATCTGTTTAATTAAGGAAATCAATTACATCAATGTGAATAAAGTATTCACAAATTTTCTATTGAAGACGCTTTATGCACGTAACATTCATTCGTTATTAAATTGATTATTTACATTTGAAGTAACGATTTACTTCAAATATAAAAAAAACGTATTAAACAATTACTATAAAACCCGTACAAATTCCTTTCATTGCTGTGCAATTGAAAGACCATTTTTCTGCCTCATGGTGATGAGAAACATTCTTTCTCGCTACAAAATTGTTAAGTATTTTGCAAGAAAATACATCAAAATAATTTTTCGTACCTCCATAATCACCGCGTCGTAGGGTGGATTCTTTGGCGGATTGCGCACCAGATTTTGTATTATCGGATTCTTCAGATGAGCTTCACAAACATCGTTACCAGCTATTGTCGCTACAGGAATCACCGGATTCATGTGCACTAACAGCGTCATCACAAATTCATATGTCATATTGTTCACGAATACCATAGTCGATGTCAATTTTACGATATCGGTATAATTCGGATAGGGTTTTTTCTGAGGAAAAGGACTGATTACGTCGACCTGATGCCCTTTATCGGCCAAACCCTTCGCCAAACTTTCCAGCATGATGAAATGGCTTTTGCCCGGAAGTGGAAATATTCCAAGAAAGCGATATGCACTGCAAACCGTGAGCCATAACAGAGAAACAAGTATCACCGGAAGCACCCGCATTTTTTGTCTTTATTAATTCTAGTTGATTATAGAAAATGTATAAATGCGATTTGGATACACGTGGAAGAGGATCGACGACACTTGATTGGCATTTAATTGAATTCTCTGTTGTTCTCTTTTTTTTATTTCATCCGCATATTTTTAACTGGTAATACTCTTGGTAATATACGTTCGATTTAATTTAAAAAATTCGCTATTTAAAAAATAATTAATCAAAAATGTATGTTGCAAAATGGAGAATATACGAGGCTGAACATGGCACCGACAATTGCATTCACGAGCACGATACGCACAAATCTTAAGATGGAATGAAACTGTTTCGCAGTTCTATGACAAGATGACATGTATAATGCAGTGGAGGGAGATGTTTCGTAAAGATATGTGTTTAAACATGCAATCACTAGCAATGATATGTACAATTTGCTACGTCAGATTTTAAATTCTACGGAATTTACATGCAGACTTGTGTACCACGCTAGAAGAGATTATGTCATCTTGAACAATCATATCCTTCAACAAATTTCTCGCAACAAACGTAATTGTCATGCATTCGGCAATAGTTTCTCGTCATAATGTGACAAGCAACTTTATTAATGACAGTCTTTTGCTTGCGGCTTTTTTATGAACTGTGTGTGGCAATATACACTATTTTCTCGTTAAGAAGACATGCTTCATTTTTATGCGTTATCCCCGAATTTCGAAGTCAAATTTCCGATATTGTTAACTGATTAGGAGCGATCTTCGATGATATAACTGAATGCTAATGTTGATGCATTAATGAAATATTAATATAAGGGAGATCAATTTAATTCGCTATATATTATAAGAAGAAAATTGTTATTGACTGACGGCAACTATCTTGTTGTGAGAGCGATGTACTTACTTAGCATTCCCCATCAGATTAGCAGAACTCTGCATAAAATATATATGTCGATTGAGAAATTTCAAATGGAAGAGTGATATTAGAAGATATAATGTAATCTATACTAGAACGTCTAGCTCGGCAAGATTTGCACGCGGCAGCCGATTTTCAGCTAGCGCCGCCTCGCGCTATTCCCCTTACCTCGAGCCCCGCGCGCAGCCAACAATCTGCTCACGGCTCAGGACCGTATGACACGCGTATATCTACATATATTTCCAATAGCTTTCCACGTCACCCGTGAGGTACTATTGTTGACGCGTTTTTTTTAAGTGGTATCCCCAGTAGGCCTAATCCACCCTATGACCCTAAAACAACCCTTTTAAGGAATAAAATAGAAGAATGAAATTACTAATTAAATGAAAACTATTCGGACAATTCAGATTGTGAAGGCAATTTTCGAGATCTTTTAAAGACGAGAGTAGAAACATCGATTTCCATATTGCATGTAGCAAGTCGCATAAGACGCGGTAAAGAATCATCACTTAAAGAAGAATTAACGTTTTTCGTTTTTTATCAATTTCATTTTCGAAAATGAAGTTTCACATAAATATGTGGAACCAAACATGGAATAAATTCGAAGTCCGAAATTTTGCAGCTTGGGATATGATGATTCTGATAAAATTTTATAAAAATCAGCACCGGTTTCTTTAACCGTTTTGAGAGAAATATCAGTGTGTAAATCACACAATTCATCCTGCAAATCAAGGTGTTGTTCTTCGATTAATTCTTCTCAAGAATCCCCTTACAGGCTGTAAGTTACAGCGTCAATCGAATATATATATATATATATATATATATATATATATATATATATATAATTATTTTATTACATACTCGCGAATTGTTATTATAAAAAACTTGTTTATTGTATAAAACTTATTTAACTGTCTCTTATTTTCAATTTAATTTCTTTCATTTTAATTTCATATAAATTAAACTTGCATGTAATAACAAGTCTGAATCTCAATATTTGGAATGTAAATGTACAATGTAAATAAAACTGTCGTTTACTTTTTACTAGATTAACGTTCATTTATATGTCAAAGCATAGAAAATTGCTAAATTTGCTAAATTGAATAACATAAAAAAATTTAAGTTTTCGTACTTTTTAATGTTTTCATATTGTTAAATGTGTCACATGTCTACTATCGTATACGCCAGTGGATGATTTCTCTTTCGCATTTTGTCATTAGCTGCTCAAGCAGGAAGTTCTCACATAAGAAGATGCTCCCGAATGATATAAAATCAAGCCAGTTGAAATTAAGCGAGCTCAGGATATCAAACAGCTTAATAAGCAATGTTAATGGATATTCATGCTATTTATAGATTGGCAATCTTTAATTATGCACATCTGACTTTTTATGTCTAAGCTCTTGTGCTAAAACTTGTTAAAAAAATACTACTATTTAAACAAGAAATTGCTTTTCTACTTTTTCGTATATCTCTTTGCTTTAACGTTTTCGTATTCATATTTTGAAAAATAGAGCTACTGATTGCACGTGGTCTCAAGAGATTTAAAAGTAAAAACTAGACATGAGATGGAACTTTTTCTTATTAATATAAAAGCATAATGGAAGCAGCTGTTATAGCTGCAAAATAGTTTTCGCACAATTACAGTTTCCACACTTCTACTGTATTTATAACAATAAATTTATAATACTATTTAGAGAACAAAAATAGAAGAAAAATAAGTGGGGATCAAGTTTTTTTATTTCCAAAAATAAATATATCATTGTGTACTTGCATAACCTTCTTCTTAAAATAAATTAGTTAGCACATTTCTGATTCATATTTTTAATGTCCTCCGGGGACAAAGAAAATTCGCAGAGCGACTGAAAATGAAATTCCTCACATAAAGAATAATTGCTCCCGATGAATTATTGCGTACTATTTATATGTTCTTAAACTTTCAATTTTCCACTTTATATGTTCTCAACTGAATTAATGCAACTATTTAATCTTTTTCAAATGCAACAATCTGCGATGATTTATCATTTTCATCATAAAACGCATTATGAACATTGCAACGATAATAATGACGGCTATGCAAAGCAAAAGACACGCGGCCACATCGATGAGGTATATTTGCCACCAGGCCAAATCCATGGCGGGCGATCGCAAGACATCGTTGCCGTATTTAATTACGTATTCGATCCAATAATTCGCGGTGTTAGCAGGGCTCAGCGGCTGATCGTGAAATCTCTGAGATAGATTTCTCATATTCTCCCTAAAAAGCAAAGATAATAGTCACGTTATCAACAGCGATTAACACATCGAATTAAAGACGAAGCAACGAATATACATCGTCGTCGTGAAAATACATTAAATGTACACAGAGTGCACTTTAAATAGATAAAGAATGATGAATAGCATATCATACCATGTTGTTGCATATGTTGCATACATATAATGTAATAAGCGCGCAATGCAAAGTGCGCAAACAAGTTGTTGTACGGAAACTGTTATATATATGCTAATACATAAAATAATAAGTTTTCTTTCTTTTACATGTATCGCCGATCGTGCAAGATCGCGTTTAGGGCTGCATCCATGTCTTTCACAGTAACTTTATGGACGTCTAGTTTCACAGCGACGTTTCTCGTGACGGACGCATCAATGGTCTTAACTTGATCGACGGAAAGTGGCATGCCGATCATGGGAACACCACAGAAAACCGCTTCCAGGCTACTCACGAATCCGCCATGAGTGACGAAAGCTCTTATGTTTGGATGCTCTAAGACATTGAATTTGTATTAGTCGAGTTTTGTAAGTTTTACAAAATTAATCTCCCGGACAAAAGACATAATTTGTATGGTTGATTAATTATATATTCTATCAACTATTATAAAAGTTATATACATGTAACGATGACTGTATGTGCCAAGTCCAAAAATTTATAATATTGCAAATGTATAATGCCTTTATTATGTATGTTTATAGTAATTTATAATGTATGTTTATGTGAATTTACATTATACTTTTATTCTGTTTACTTTGAATATAATTATACCATATCATTGATTAAGTAAGAACAATGTGACTTACTTAATACTTTAAGTTGCGCTATCCAACGGAACGTGCGAATATTTTCGGGTAAACCAGCCGGCAATTTTTCCGGATTCGGTACCTTCATCAAAACCCGCACAGGTGCTATCTTGCGTAAAGAGGCATAAAACACATCGAGGATTTTGCGCGGAAACGTTTCAATCAGCACCTGTGAGCCAAGAGTAAAGTATACAAATCCATCTTTACTATCGTCCAACCATTTCTTTAATTCCTGCAAAGAAGGGATCATTAAATGCACTTGCCAATCATGCCAATTGTCTTCTCCACTAGTAAATGTTTAAATGAAGCTTCAAGAAAGTCGGAGGACCAAGCAATTTATTGGAGATCGCTCCGTGATTCGCAAAATACATAATGTGAAGGATGAATGGTACAAAATTAAGTGCACGCGACAAGTGGAAAATGATTGCAATCATACTACGAGTTTTCACAATCGTTTCTTTAGATTCTTCTATGTCCAACGCCATATTTATGATGTATTTACTTTTAATGCAATTTTCGTAAACATGCAAGTCATTTGAAATGCAAAACACTTTGTCGTGTACACTGATTCATTTTAATTTTATACTTTTTCCAGAGCAGTGTCATCAATTTTTGCGGGATGGACGAAAGAGAGGAAGAGATTGCCGAGGATTTCACAAGAGCTTCATTGGCGTTAGGCAACAGTGACAAATGGCTCCAAGATCGAAAACCTTGACTTAAGGTAAGTACCTGCGGCAATGGCGAATCGTCCTCTCGGATATGCATTCCGCCTACTTGGACGATAGCAGGTGTCATCGGCTGGATTCCATGCAGAGCGATGTGAGTATTGATAAAAAGCAATGCTAGGTTCATTTTGTGTATGTTTGGAAGATTTGGTCCAAAGTACTTCTTCACTAACTCATCTTGTGGTCTCGTGAAATAACTGAAGTACAACTTGCAGTAGAGAGTATAGAGAGTGTTGTAGGTACGTTGCCACACATTCTTGGGAAATTCCTGTCTTGCAAAGAAGTTTGATACGAAGGCCAAGTTATCTGGTTGAGCGATTAAGTCATTATGCCATGGAAGCAGCGGCGTTGTGCTGAGTCCGATCAGAGGTATATTTAATAATTCGGCGATAACCGCAAAGCAGTGTGCAGCGCAGATCTAATATAAACAGAATAATTTTAGTCAAGAACTAATAGAGAAACTTCTGTTTCTTTTACAAATTCAAAGTATTCATACTTCAAATATAAGTAATAGATATTGTTAGATTGGTGACAGCAGGTTGCTTGAATATGATATTTATTTTAATTCTTGATTTTCGTATTGAATGCCGGAAAGTAAGAAATTGTGAAACATATTCCTCAATATTTGCCTGAGAATAAATGTCAATAAAATGCATCAAATGCAATCAAAACGAAGCATGTCATTTGTCATCGCTAATGAAGTCTAATGAAGTCGAATCGAATTGAACAAATTGCTTAATGTAGACGATTTATTGTTTTCGAATATGTAACATTCGATCGTCATTTATTCTCATTGTTCCATTGCCAGAATAAAAGACAAAATGATTGTTTACATCAGAAGTAACGTTGTGCGTCAATTATGTGAAAGCATGTATATATGTATAGTAAAGATCGGACGTATTGTTTTCATTGCTACGCAATTTACAGGACCATTTGTTTTTCTACGATAATAAAATCAATTGCTGCTCGTTATAGAATTGTATTAATTTTGTAATAATATTATATATACCAACACAAATTTTCGTACCTCCATGATCATTGCGTCGTAGGGTGGATCCTTTGGCGGTTCCCGCACCAGTTTTTGTATTACAGGATTCCCCAGGTAGGCTTCACAAACTCTATTACCAACCTCTGTCGCGATGGCAGTCACCAGATCCCTGTGTTGTATTTTCATTATAAATTCATATGTCGTATTGTTATCACGTACCATAGGTATTGACAAGGTTGCGATATCGGTATAGTTTGGATAGGATTTCTTCTGTGGAAAAGGACTGATTACGTCGACCTGATGCCCTTTATCGGCCAAACTCTTCATCAAGCTCTCTGGCAAGACGAAATGACTTATGGCGGCAAACGGAAACACTCCAAGAAAGCGATATGCATTACAATCCGATAGCCACAGTAGTGAAATAACTACCACTGACAGCATCCGCATTTTTATAAATTCTGCTGCGTAAATTCGATTGTGACACACGTGAGAGAAAATTAATGATTATTTATCTCGAATTTATTTGGATTCTGTTTTTTTCTTTTATCCTTATTTTTTTAACTAGCGATATTTTGATAACACTCTTATGTTCAATCTAGGTTTTACTGGACAATATAAGAAATAATTAAATAAACTATATAGACATAAAATGGTGAATACAAGAGCCGAACAGTTGCGACGACTATGGCGAACTTAAGACAGAATGAGACTGTCAAGTCCGCAAATTATAACTTGACTACATGTATAATGTAGTAAAGGAGTATTTATCGCAATTGTTTTACATCAATATTTACACAATTTAAATTCATCTGGTATTCCTACTTTTGTACTGTCAGCGCTTATGCTTATTAGCACAATTTACAATCGTTTGACTTAGTTAATAAACACTTATACCTCTAATATTGGCCGTTTGATTTAAATATTATAAGCATTGTGAGTACAAGGTAAAAGTTGATATTGTTACATCACAGTAACACTTTATCTTTTACTTTTGCAATAGTCTTACTGATTTTAAATATGAAGACTCAAACGGTTCTATAGGAAAACATCTATAAAAACATGTGATGATTTCCATTTATCATCTTCATCACAAAACGTACAGTGAACACTGCAAAGGTAATGGCTGTCATGGAAAGAAGAAAACATGCGGTCACGTTGACAAGGGATAATTGCCACTAGGCCAAATCCATAGCGGGCGATCGCAAGACATCGTCGCCGTATTTAATTACGTATTTAATTCGATCCAGTACTTTACGGTATCAATAGGGCTCAGTAGCTGATCGAGAAATCTCTGCGATAGATTTTTCGTGTTCTCTCTAAAAAACAATAGCAGAAAAGGGTTACGTTATCAGTAGTGATTAACATATCGAGTCAAGGATGAAGCGACGAAGGCACGCAAATGCAAGATAACGATTAAATATTCACAGCGCGCACTTCAATTAGACAAGAAATAGTAAACTGTGAATAGCAACTCCTATCATTTGATCTTACGTATCTATATGCACGATGTAAAATGAACAATATTATGTTGCTGACTATTGTCGTAATCATTTACATGTATGCTAATACACAATAAAATAAGAAGTTTTCTCTTAAGTCGGGGAAGTTGGATTCACTTTAAAGATATATCGTAGATATGTGGATGACATATTTGTAATTTTATCAACAAATAAGATCCAATTCGTACTTGAGAGGTTCAATGCTTACCATCCGAGATTGAAGTTCACATTAGAATTGGAACGTAATAAGTGTCTCAACTTTCTCGATGTAACAGTCATACGTAACAGTGATGCTCTCATCACTAATTGGTTTAGAAAACCTACGTTTTCCGGACGATACACGAACTTTTTCGCTAACAACCCTACGCAGCATAAGGTGAATGTAATATCGAGCCTAATCGACAGAGCGATCTTGTTATCTGATAGCAAATTTCACGCCACTAACATTGAAACTGTTAAAACTATTTTATGCAACAACTGCTATCCTCGTAATTTTATAGAAAGACACATCAAGAAGAGACTCAAAAAGATTGTACATAAAAAATGTGTCAATGAGAATGACGGTGATATGTGTATACATAGGGACAACAATAAATACGACAGAGGCTTTTTGCCGATTCCATACATCAAAGGAGTAAGCCAGAGAATAGGTAGGATTTTTAAACATTGCCGGCTTCGAGTGTTGTATACAGTTTTTAGCAGGATGAGTAGCATCATTAAATGCGGTAAAGATGAACTTTCAAGCGACACTAGAATGGGTACTGTATACAGGATCAATTGTACTGATTGTAACAGCTGCTACATTGGACAAACTAAAAGACAGCTGAAGGTCCGCATTAACGAGCATAGGTCTGATATTAAAAAACATCAGAGCAATTGGTCGGTAGTTAGCAAGCATAGGATGGAGAACGGCCATACTTTTGACTGGTCGAACGTTGCCGTTCTCCATCAAGAAAAATATTTGAGAAAACGTGAGATGGCAGAGATGTTATTTATCAAACGTAGCAGTAACGCGATCAATCTGCAAAAAGATACGGACAGCCTACCCGGTACAAACGATCTTATTTTGACAAACATCTCATCGTCTCCTTGATCACACTTGCTTGTTGACTGCCACCGTTCAGTGACGTGTCTCCGCAAGTTCGTTACTTCGATAGTGTCTTATGTCTTTTTTAACCAGTAAGTACTTGCACATTTCTTATTAGCTAATTTCAGTGATGTAAATTATTAATTTAATTATGTATATTTTAGAATAAGATATTGTATGCTTGATAAGGACCGGAGTAAAGGTCGAAACGTAGCGGTTTTTTCCAATTAAAATACTGCCAGTGTGGTCGTGAAAATACGTTGTCGATTTTCTCTTAAGATCGTTCTACATTAGTCGCAAGCAAGCAATCGCATGAGCGCAAGTAGTACTACTTCCGGTCGCAAACTCCTTGCAAATAGTAGTCTCATACCCTGATTCGCTAGAGTCGTACGACTTGCGACAATATGGATGTGTGATCAATCGACTAATGTAGAACGACCTTTACATGTATCGCGGATCGTGCAAGATCGCTTTCAAGGCTGCATCCATATCTTTCTCAGTCATCTTTTGGACATCTAGATTCACAGCGATGTTTCTCGCGACGGATGCTTCGACATTCTTAAACTGATCAGCGAATAGTAGCATGCCGATCATAGGGACACCGCTGAAAATTGCTTCCAGGATCCCGCTGTGAATGATGAAGGCTCTTATGTTTGGATGTTCCAGGAATTTGAATTTATATTAGATATTACAACCCCTATAACATTTTCTGCAATTGCAAACATGGCAACAAATTATGTTTGCCGGAAGGTCGCAAATGGAAAACATACTTTGTTAACATACTTTGTTGCAATTCTGTTAGCACACTTCCGTCAATATGCAACATTTTCACCATTCTATTGTCAGATCTGCTCTAATGTTGTCGTCAATTTGACTGTGGAATATATTCGTCAGATTTAGTTCACATTGGAGACCAACTGAGGACACAGTAGGCTCTGGTTTTGGCATTATAGTTCCGCTGACATTTGTTTCTCATTTGGCAACATCCCACAACCAAAATGTTTGCTGGGAATGTCTATAAAATTAATCCAGGCAAAAGACACGGCTTGCATATTTGATAAAATTTACATTAGTGGTTCACATCTTTAATTGCAAATGTATAACGTGCGTATACGCATTTGAAACTACTTATAATTTTATTCCGTTAAATTTATATAGTTTATAATTATTTCAGTATAAACGATGTGACTTACTTAATACTTAAGCTGGGGCAACCAAGGGAATGTGACAGTACATGTATGTACTTGAAGCTATAACGACCGCAATATATTTTATTCGTATACTTTTTCTTGAAATCCATTATTTTTTTATTATTATTATAATACATTAATTATTATTATTTACATAATATAATATTTACGCGCGAATTGTTGTTATAAAAAAACTCGTTTATTATATAAACCTTATTTATCTGACTCTTATTTCCATGGTTATTTCATTTAAATTTTATTTAAATTAAAATTGCATGTAACAACAAGTCTGAATTTCAATATTTGCAATGTAAATATACATGTAAAAAAAACTGTCGTTTACTAGATTAATGTTAATTTATGCGTCTAGATGCAGAAAATTCTCCTAAATTGAATAACATAAAAAGAATTTAAGTTTTCGTATTTTTTAAAGTTTTCATATTGTTAAATGTAGACATATCTACTATCGCAATTGCCATTGGAAGATTTCTCTTTCACATTTTGTCATTAGCTGCTCAAACAGACAGTTCTCACATTTTTAATGCCCCCCGGGGGGACAAACGAATTGCAGAGCGAATGAAAATAAAATTCCTCACATAAAGAATAATTGTTCCCGATGAATTATTTATTATTACGTGCTATTTCTATGTTCTTAAACTTTTAATTTTAAACTTTATATGTTCTTAGACGAATTAATGCAACTATTTAGTCTTTTTCAAATGTAACAATCTGCGATGCTTACCATTTATCATTTTCATCATAAAACGTACTATGAACACTGCAATGATAATAATGACGGCCATGCAAAGCAAAAGACACGCGGCCACATCGATCAGGCATACTTGCCACCAGGCCAAATCCATGGCGGGCGATCGCAAGACATCGTCGCCGTATTTAATCACGTATTCGATCCAATAATTTACGGTGTCAGCAGGGCTCAGCGGCTGATCGTGGAATCTCTGCGATAGATTTCTCATATTCTCCCTAAAAAGCAAAGATAATAATCACGTTATCAACAGCGATTAACATATCGAGTTAAAGACGAAGCAACGAAAATACGCCATGAGTATGCTAAATGTACAAAGAGTACTGTTTACGTAGATAAAGATTGATGAATAGCATATCATACCATGTTGCATATGTTGCATACATACAATGTAATAAGCGCACAATGAAAAGTGCGCAAACAAATTGTGGTGCGCAAACCGTTATATATATGCTAATATGTAAAATAATAAGTTTTCTATCTTTTACATGTATCGTGGATCGTGCAAGATTGCGTTCAAGGCTGCATCCATGTCTTTCTCAGTTATCTTATGAACGTCCAGTTTCACAGCGACGTTTCTCGTGACACATGCTTCAACGTTCTTAAACTGATCGGCGTAAAGTGGCATGCCGATCATGGGAACACCGCAGAAGATCGCTTCCATAGTGCTCATGAGTCCGCCGTGAGTGACGAAGGCTCTTATGTTTGGATGCTCTAAGACATTAAAATTGTATTAGACGGATTTTGTAATTTTTACACAAGTAATCCCCCTGGACAAAAGACATAAGTTGTAAAAGTTATATTTTATTAACAATTATATAATTTATATGTAACGATGATATTATATGTGCCAAGTCCAAAAATTTTTAATATTGCAACTTTATAATGCCTTTATACTAAGTATATGTTTATGTGAAATTACATTATATTTTTATTCTGTTTACTTAATGTAGCATATAATTGATTAAGTAATAACAATGTGACTCACTTAATACTTTAACTTGCGGCATCCAACGGAACGTGCGAATATTTTCGGGTAAGCCAGCCGGCAATTTTTCTGGATTCGGTACCTTTATTAAAACACGTACAGGTGCTATCTTGCCCAAGGAGACATAAAACACATCGAGGATTGTGCGTGGAAACGTTTCAATCAGCACCATCGAGCCGAAGGTGAAGTATACAAAACCGTCCTTACTATCGTCCATCCAGTTCTTCAATTCCTACAAAGAAAGAATTCTTAAATGCACTTGCTGTTCAGGCCAATTGTTTTCTCGTGAATAGTGAAATGAAGACTCAAGAAAATCAAGAAGTAATTATAAGTACTTTATTTAGAGTGATCGCTCCGTGATTCGCAAAATACATAATGTGAAGGATGAATGGTACAAAATTAAGTGCACGCGACAAGTGGAAAATAATTGCAATCACTCTATAAGTTTTCGCAATCGTTTCTTCAGGTTCTTCTATTTCCAACGCTATATTACCGATGTATTTAATTTTAATGCAATTTCCGTAAATGTGCAAGTCATTTGAAATGCAAAACACTTTGTGCACTGATTCACTTTAATTTTATCCTTTTTTCCAGAGCAGTGTCATCAATATTTACAGGATGGACGAAAGAGAGGAAGAGATTGCCGAGGATTACACAAGAGCTTCATTGGCATTAGGCAACAATGACAATGGCTTCTAAATCGGGAAACTTGACTTACCTGCGGCAACGGCGAATCGTCCTCTCGGATATGCATTCCGCCTACTTGGACGATAGCAGGTGTCATCGGCTGGATTCCATGCAGAGCGATGTGAGTATTGATAAAAATCAATGCCAGGTTCATTTTTTGTATACTTGGACGATTCGGTCCAAAGTGCTTCCTTACTAACTCGTCTTGCGGTCTCGTGAGATACTTGAAGTATAACTTGCAGTAGAGAGTGTGGAGAGTGTTGTAGGTACGTTGCCACACAGTCTTGGGAAATTCCTGTCTTGCAATGTCGTTTGATACGAAGGCTAGGTTCTCTGGTTGAGCGATTAATTCATTATGCCATGGATACATCGACGACGTGCTGACTCCGATCAGGGGTATATGTAATAAATCAGCGATGGCCGCGAAGCAATGTGCAGTACAGATCTAATATAAACATAATAAGTTTAAAAACTAATAGAGAAATTTCTGTTTCTTTTACAAATTTAAAGTATTCATACTTCAAATATAAGTAATAGATATTGTTAGATTGGTGACAGCATTTTTGCTTGAATATGATATTTATTTTAGTTCTTGAGTTTTGTATTGAGTGCCGGAAACTAATAAATTGTGAAACATGTTCCTCAATATTTGCCTGAGAATAAATGGCAATGAAATTCATCAAACACAATTAAAGCGAAGTAATTCGTCATCTCTAATAAAGTCTAATGAAGTCGAATCGAATTGAACACATTGCTTAATGTAGACGATTTATTGTTTTCGAATATATAACATTCGATCGTTATTTATTTTCATTATACCATTGTCAGAATAAAAGACAAATCGATTGTTTACATCAGTAAACAATCATACAGAAGTAACGTTTCGTGTCAACTATGTGAAAACATATGTATATATGTATTATAACTCGAACGTATTCTTTTGATTGCTTCACAATTCGCAGGTCCATTTCTCTCTTTCACGATATAATAAAATCAATTGTTGCTCATTACAGAATTGTATAAATTTTGTAATAATATACACCAAAACAAATTGTCGTACCTCCATGATCATTGCGTCGTACGGTGGATCCTTTTGCGGTTCCCGCACCAGTTTTTGTATTATCGGATTCCCCAGATAAGCGTCACAAACATCATTACCAAGGAAATTCACGAGGGCACTCACCAGATTCCTGTTTGGTATTTGTAGTATAAATTCATATGTCATATTGTTATCATAAGTCACAGTCGTTGCCAATTTTGCGATATCGGTATAGTTTGGATAAGGTTTTTTCTGTGGAAAGTGACTGATTACGTCGACCTGATGCCCTTTATCGGCCAAACCCTTCGCCAAACTTTCTAGCACGATGAAATGGCTTTTGCTCGGAATCGGAAATATTCCAAGAAAGCGATATGCACTACAATCCGATAGGCACAATAGTGAAACAACTATCAACGACTGCACCCGCATTTTTGTTTTTATAAATTCTGCTGCGTAAATCCGATTTTGATACACGTGAGAGAAAATTAATGATTATTTATCTCAAATTTATTTGGATTCTTTTTTCTTCTTTTATCCTTATTTGTTTAACTAGCGATATTGTAATAACATTCTTATATTTGATCTAGTTTTTACTGGACAATATAAGAAATAATTAAATAATCAGACATAAGAGAATAGAGAATATAAGAACCGAAGCTGAACAGTTGCGACGGCTACTTGCTGAACTTAAGCTAAATGAGACTGTTAAGTCCGCAAATTATAACTTGACTACATGTATAATGTAGTAAAGGAGTATTTATCGCAATTGTTTTACATCAATATTTACACAATTTAAATTCATCTGGTATTCCTACTTTTGTACTGTCGGCGCTTATGCTTATTAGCACAATTTACAATTGTTTGACGTAGTTAATAAACAATTAAATCTCTAATATTGGTCG